>NC_056741.1:835204949-835207449 GCF_019279795.1 Protopterus annectens
CTCAGCCAGTTTGCAACCCATCTTGTGATGTATGGGTTAACATTTAAGCTGATGAGTTTTTCAATGATACCCGAAAGTGGGTATTGTATCAAGGCCTTCGCCAGATCGAGGTAGGCTGTATGGACTGCCTTTCCTCATCAATGGCTTTGGTGACTGTTTCAAAAGTCAACCAAGTTTAGAAGGCATGATCTGCCTTTGACAAAGCCAAACTGGGATGGATCCAAAGTCTGCAAATTCCCTATGTCTTTATTTATGAGGTCCATTATGATCCTCTCCATGGCTTTGCAGATAAGGCTTGTCAAGCTAATGGGCCGGTAATTTCCAGGGTCGGTGGAGGCACCGCCTTTGTGAAGTGGGACCACAGTTGCAGTGCGCCACCCCTGGGTAATGCATCCAGAGGTAAGACTATGATTAAACAGCTGTCCTAGCTGTGGGTTTAATTCTCATTGAGTTCGTGGAGCACACAGCCGGGACACCATCAGGTCCCATGGATGCTGTGTTTTTGCTTTGGAGAGAGCAGTTCTCACTTGGGCTTGGAGATGTTTGGGGCTGCAATCGCTTGGTATAGATATCTCCTTTGGGGAGGGGAGAAGTTTGCACTGAACCTGTCAGCCAGTATGTTGGCAATGTCTGTAGGATCAGTAATCTTCACATCATTTTGAACTAGTTCTGAACATATCTGGGAGTTTCCTCCCAGGTTTCTAACATAGCTAAAGAAGGCCTTATGATTGTCTTTTGAGTCTTTAGCTATTTTTCTCAAAATTTGCTTTGGATGATTTTATGAGAGCTCTTAGTTTTTACTTATAGTGATCAAGGGTGTCTTACCTTTAAGGATTTTGCTCTATCTTGTAGTAGCTTCCTCCTTTGTTGTAGAGTTTGTTTATGGCTGGGGTCCACCAGACTGGACGCTTGCCTTTGGTACAAAGAGTCTTTGTTTTGCTTGGGATTGCCTTATCCATGCAGTCCTGCAGGTGCTGGTAGAAGGCATTTGTAAGTGATTCAGCTGCTTGAGTACTGTTTTCTGCCGGCTCGGGGCCTTAAAGGAGACCACACTAGTCTTTAGAAGTGTGAAGTCGGCTTTCGAGAAGTTCTTTACTGTGGTCTTTTATTTCAGGTGGGGTGGGATGAGGACCTCCAGCGAGATTAGTTTGTGATCTGATCTCACCAGTGAGGGGTATACTCCGTGTTGAACATTGTGCTCCCATGTTCGTGATGATGAGATCAAGTATGTTTTCTCCTCTTGTGGGATGGTGACTAGTTGTTCCATGGCATTTGAGTTTATGAATTCCAGGAACTTTTGGGCTAGGGTGTTTGGGCTTGAGTAGTGTTCCCAGTCTATATTAGGGTAATTGAAGTCACCTAGTATGATGGTGTTTGGTGATACATTTATCCCCTCTAGTGTTTTCAGGAAGGCCATGTGAGGTTCCTGAGTTTGTGAGGGTGGCCTGTAACATGCTACAATTTGCAGAGCAGTCTTGCCTATGGTTAATTGCACCTGGATGGTCTCCGATGCATCGTGCGCTGCCACCAGTCTTGAGGTGTGGGTGTCTTTGATGAATATGGATACCCCCCCCTCCTTTCTTGGTATTGTCCGGATTTTGGGGCCGGAACGCATGATAAGAGGTAAAACCTGATAGTGCTGGGGTGCTCTCAGGAGCCTTGAACCAGGTTTCTGTCACTGCACAGACATCGATGTTCTCCATACTGAGAAGGGCCTCGAAAAGGTGCATTTTGAGATTTAGACTTCTGGCATTGAGCAGCATTACCCTTAGTTTTTTCCTTTTTGTGTTCTAGGGTGGTAGGTTTAGAATTTGAGCCTTGCCTAAAAAGGCACTATGGGGTGGCAAGAGCCTTGCCAATATCCGAATCCCAGGGTGACAGGTGCAAGCCGCCCCTTGGGCAGCGTGGCTTGTCCAGCATGTCATCCCAGGCAGACAGACATTGATCCCTTTGAATGACACCAGAGTTTAAGCCAATTGTTAAAGCTGATCATCTTATCTCTGTATTGTGGCATCATTCTTGGTGAAGGTAGGATACTGCTCAAGGTCAGGGTCATACCTGCCTGGGCTACATAATCAGAGAGCTCCTCAATGTCTCTTTTCATGTAGTCCAAGGAGGTACGCCTCAGGTCGCTTACACCAGCGTGACAATGACTGAGTCATTTGTACCTGCTGTTGAGAGACCTGAGTGCTTATGGCTATGTGGCGGATTCTAGCGCCCGACAGGCAGCTTACTGTGACCTTCTCCTTACTCAGTCTGGTGAGCGGGACGCTAGTGTGTCTGTCTATGGAGGCCCCAATGACCAGTGTGTCTGGCATTGTGTTTGGCCTTAAGGGCTGTGACTGTTTGACACTCTGACTGTGAGGTCTATGTGTTGCAGGTGTTGTGTTCTGAGGTGGTGGTTGTTTGGGTGTCTGCTTTGGTGGCCTCTGCTGTTTTGGTAGATTTTTGATCAGAGCCGCCGAGTATGTCTTTGTGTGTTTATGTGTATGATTTGAGG
>NC_056741.1:835212449-835242449 GCF_019279795.1 Protopterus annectens
TATATATATAGATATATATATATATAGATATATATATAGATATATAGATATATATATATATATATATATATATATATATATATATATATATATATAAAATTAACAACAAAAAGTGCTTACATTAAGGTTGTGAATAATCTAGATGTTATAAATTTGCAGATGTGAGATGAATACTTTGATAATAAGAAGATGTAACACTAGAGTTCTAAGGAAATGGGAAGAGTGTATTCAATATAGATATATATTTTCTAGCAGTTTAGCTTGGAAGGTATCCAGTGTTATTTGAAAATGTATTTCTCTGGGTAGTGTATTCCATGTTGCTAGCCTGGGTTTGTAAAGGCCTTTTCCTGTAGTAGTGCCAATACGTGTCCTCATTAGGTAGGAGAGAATGAAGGAGGGGAATGATGAAACAGTGAGAGCTGGTAAGACTTTTGAAGGAGTTTACTGCAGAGGGTTTGGCAGGGTTGTAAGGCTTTAATCAGTGTTGTTATATAGGGTTAAGGAGGGTGAGTATTTCCAAAGCATTTGCAGGATGTAAACTAATAAAAATAATAATTTTAAGGAGACTGTATGAAAAAAAGAGAGGTAGTTATGGCTGTGATGTCATAAGACCTGGAATTCCAGACAGCTAGGACAGGTTAGAGAATGATTTTTCAGAGGTAGATTATCAAAAGTGAGGTCTGCAGAAGGTGTGGCTACTGGATAACCATAATCTAATTGGGTAGTTTGCTGAAATGTGAAGGAGTTTCATAGCAAGTGTTTTACAAACTTCTGAATAACAACTTTTGTCTAAGGAAGCTAAAGAGAAGAGTGGCTTTTTCAATGAGTGACAGTGTCTTTGTTGCTCAGAAATGCGAGTGATGCCAGAGGATCTGCAAGAGTAACCAATCTACAGATTTTGTGCAAGGTTTTTCTAAGGTGATTGTATTCTGAGAGCTGACTAGTATTACAATGAGAAGTGTGCCCTTGAATTTGGTTAATATCATATGGTTTGCTGTAATGGAATTTATATCAGTAGGAAGAAGCCTGGTGATTTTGTGTGCATGTTTGAGTTGTGCTAGGGCTTTGTGTTTTAAATGTAGACTCAATGTGGGTATGTAAGGTGAGAGACTGGTTAAGGTTAATGCCTAGAAATATGTAGCTGTGAACAGGTGTGATGTTATTACACCAGGATCAATGATGTAAAGGGTAGAACAGGGTTAATATTTGTGAAATGCCCAATAAAATGGTGTTTGTTTTGAAAGCAAAGTTTTATGACCAGGTAAGTAGTCTAGTCAAGTGACCCTTTTCAACCATAACCCAGGTACTGAGGAGCAAAATTCATACCACAATAAAAAAAACTGCTACAAAGGTGAAAGTGCATTATATGGTAGTAGAAATGCATATCAAAAGTAAGTACACATAGAAAAGAGTTGTCAAGAAACAACAATCATCTCAATTATTTCAAGCAGTGTGGAAATAGGTACACTATTTAAATTATTTACAGGGTGGAGTTTGCTTATTAGATTGATACCTGTGATGTCTGTGCCCTGGCCCAGCAATCAAGGAGCCTTAATCCTCACCACTAACACCAGAGAAGGGTGTCTCATATAGGAAAAAAGGATACAAATACACACAGTAAAGTGCAATTTCCCTTAAGAGCACACAGAGATCACAGTCAGTCTGAGGCTGGTTGCTCCCTTGCTCTCCAGGTCCCCAATAAGACTCCCCACTGGCACAGCTATAGGGTCCAGATCTCAGCCTAGCTGGCAAGCTAACCTCCAGTACCCTCTCTGTCCAACCAGTGCTTCATTTCCCTGCCCAAGTAGCTGACACACACGCACACACACTTTGAGATAAGTATTTATACAACTTTACAAACACTCCTGGGAAAGGCTGACACAGATTCTCCATCTGTGCCCCTATACCCAGACTATACGGTAGTAATTCCTGCCACTGCCAGCTAATAATTATCAGTTACCCAAAGGCCCTTACAAGAGTGTCCAATTATTACTGTACAATATTATTATCCAATTGCTAAGTGTGACTAAACAGTCTTAAGGCTTATTAGAGTGGCTTTGTACAATAAACTCTATAAATATGCAATGTACTGTAGAGCTTAACTTATCTCTACATAAACCAGCCACAGTTGAAAAGGGTTTAAAAACATTTAATAATAAATACTAAAAACACAAGACAATACTGCTACACCACAGTGCCATTCAAGAGTTCAGAGATCACACAAAGTTAAAATAATTCAGTAGTACAGTTCTGACATATCAGAAAAACACTTAGACTAATCTTTATAATTCCTGTCTACTTCTAGGAGAAAACACAGTTCTAACATACTGCTTACATAAAGAGAGCATAAGGCAGAGCTGATGAGTTGAATGTCCGAGATCAAAATGCTTACAGTCTCTCTGAGCAATAGTTTTTAAAATCACTAACAAACATTTCTGCTGCGCTCTTCCAGATTACATCATTTTGACACTTAGGTTTTCCCAGTATACACATTACGTCATTTTGACACTTAGCCTGGAGTTCCCGGCCAACAGGCTACATTATAGAACAACACCTGCTCAGCAAGCTACAACAATAAAAGACGTTTCACATGTATACTCTAGTAATTATTCCTTGAGTTAAAGCAATATTAAGAATGTGTTCAGCTAGCCTATTTGGCACCAGTATCTAGATCAAAGGACAGATTTGAAATAATTTTAACTTCAAAAGAAAGATTTGAAATGCTTGACTTAGTTTTCCTTACAGCAGATGGCAATGTTGCTACACTCTTGAAGTTCAACATTTTACAGTGTTTTCTTTCATTTAAGAAACAAGCCTGTATTTTGCATTTATAGTTACAAATGCCAGAATTATGTATCAAATTCTATTTGGCTGGGCTGGCAGCCTTCACCCATCTCTACCCAATCTTCACAATACCTATATGTAGTACTTGTAAATATTTCAGTTAAAGTATGTCTACAAGCCCACAACAACGTATTCAGTGCCAAGAAAGCACTTGTAGGAAGTTTTTTATAGCAGTTTAGCCTTGAAGCCATTCAAGGTTTGACAGTGTATTTATATGGGTAGTTAATTCCATGTTGCTAGCCTGGGTTTAGTGAAGGCCCTTTCCCTTATGGTAGTGCAACACATGATGTCATCAAATTAATGACATCATTTTGATTTTGTCTCAATGAGTATGATGGTTCTCTTATCTGTAAGGTTGATTTTAATGGGTGGGCATTGACCCAGCATGATACTTTTTTAACAACTGAGTATCGAATAGGATGGTAGCTGGTATAGTAACTGGTAGGCAATGAAAGTTTTCTACAGATCACAGTGATGAGTATACTCGTAGGCTAGAACTACAAAACACAAAACAGATTTTCTTTTTCAGTACCTGTAATGTTTCTCTGTTGGTGCTTTAGTGAAGTACTATAAACAGTAGGATATATTCAATTCTGGAAATGAAGACATTGCTAGCTAAAGGTTTACCTAACAGCTAATGAAAGTAGGTGTAAAATTTATAGCAAAGTTTCAGTTGTAAAAGTGTTTTGTTGATTGTATCTTCCATATGCACTGAGAATATCAAGACAGGGTCAAGGATGGCTCAAAGATATATTTTTGCTATGTAACACTAGGTATTTTATTTATTTATTTATTTATTTTTAATTTGGTTTTAAAACAATAGATAAACAAATCAATTATAAAGCAAACAAATAACTATTTATATAGATCCACAGCTGAAGTTATACATAACAGCAATTAATATTTTTTTCAGCAAGTCTTTAAGTTTAAGCCAAGATTGATATGAATGTGTAATATTAGAAGTTCTCATCTTTACAGTATGCAATTCACTACTGCAAACAATTTTGCCATACTAATAAAATCAACAAGTAGTGGGCATTTACTTTTTCAATTTTTAGTAATTACTTTTATGGCTATAGCAAGAATAGACCAAAGAAAAGGCATTTGGGTTTTTGGAATTATCTCAGGAATCCGAGCATTAAGTAAAACTAAAGATTTAGAAATATTACGTTAGTCTGACCACAGAGCTTGAATGAAATTAATTGCTTTCAAGAAAAGGTGAGATGACTTCACATTTATATACCATATGCACCCCAATCAGCTATTATTTCAGAATCACATTTCCAGCATTTCATTCCATTTAATGATTCAGTAAGCACTGCTTGTATAAGATGTTTAATATAAAGCAGACTCTCATTTTTTAAAGGACACCTAGCATTAAAAGAGTGACAGTTATGTGCGATTCAAGTGTGAATATTATTCTAATTGTTTGATATCATTCCAGTAGTAACTTTTATAACTTTTATATTTGTAAAAAAATATATTTTTTATACTTTGCATATAACATAACATGTCTGGGTGCTATTGCAAGTCAAGTATACCATCAATAACACACTACTGGACCATTTTAAGAACCCAGAATATAATGTGCCTCTTAAGCGTCATTTGCTGCATCTTGTAATGTATTTAAAAGTACATTACTCAACTATGCCAAGATATCAGAAAATGTGCCACCTAACATAAATATTATTGTAATAATGATTAAGTTTAATAAAATTAATAGTTTATGCTTTAACTCTAAATGAAAGTAAGTGGTTCTAATTTCACATATAGCTAAAAGAATCAAAATCTAACATTTTAAAAAGGAAACTAGTAACCATTTGAATAAGGAAATAAATAAATAAATGATTTACCTTGCAAAAATATAATATTCAGCACCTGTTCATAAGTATTCAATCACTTCTTCAGATTAATAAGAATTCATAACCATGAAATACATTGGTTTTCATTTGTCCTTAAGTTTTTTACTGTTTTTGTCTTTTATTAACCAACCATCTTTTGTAGCATTTCTCTTTAAAGTGGTTGACCGATTCCAATCCATTTCTTCTGTTTTTTCTAGGATTTTATTTTTCTGTACAAAGCCTATTGCATTTTACAAGGTGTTAAATATCTCCTTTCCTTCTGGAAGGTGAATCCTTATTTTTGCTGGAAACACACTTTGTGCTTTAATATTGTTTTTCTTTAAGCTTTTAACAAGTAGCACATATGCTTTTCTCTTTGACATCGCTAATGTCGAATAGCCATTGTCAGATCTTATAGTATTTTCATTAATTTTAACTGGACAATTAATTCATGCAGCTTTTAAGACTAAATCCTTATCTTGACTTGAGAAAAATGTTACGATCACTGACCTTGGTGAAGGTGGATTTTTTTTTTTAAGATGAGTTAGAAAGTGATCAATGTGCCCTTTTGATGCCAAAAAGCTTCAGACGGGTTCAAAGTTTTAGGCAACCAGGTATTAAGGAATTGAATCATACTGTCTACCTTTTCTTTTTCACAAATCCAGTAAATCCTGATGTTGTTTCTTTCTGTTCACAATTCTTCGATTTTTCCCAGAATAAGTTGTTTTGTTTCAGAAGAAATTCAGTGTTCTCATTTTTAAGCAATCTTTCATCCAAATCGGACATTTCCTCTTCTATGCTCCAGATTTGTGATTGTTGTTTAAGATTCACTCAGCACCTCAAGTTGTTTTTTTACATTCCTCTTTAAAGTTGCCTATTTTGCTTTCTAATTTATCTGTCTTTACGGATAACTCACTGATGTTACTTAGAGTCTGTATGTCTTTTTTCATAGTACTGTCCTGTACACTGGGCTTAGAGTGGCTCATTCTGAGACAATTCGTTCTTGTTTTCTTGAAAGGAAAAAGCAATTGAGTTTCAAACTTGTTATTTTTTGTAGTAAAGCTTTCAGCAGATGTTCAAATATAAATCCATCAGGTTTTGAAACATTCTTTTTGATTTTTTTTTAGTAAAAATCCTGTCAGAGATGTTAAAATGAAGCAGAGCGTAGAAACAGTGCCATTAACTGCTAGTCATCTTGGCAACCCCTGGTATACAATTTATTTTGGTTATCCCTTACTGTCATTGGTGGTAGGGAGTGGTGGCCAGTTTTTGAGGAGTAACCAAATAATTTATAGAAGTCATTTTGCAAGGCTGTCTGAAGTTCTTTTGGATGTATATCTAGTTTTGCAACAACAAGGTCATTAGCATAAAGTGTTAGTTTCAGAGAAGGTAGGAATTTGAGCAAAAATACAGGGCCTTGAACTAAACCTTGCTGAGTACCCGAGGAAAAACTGCCTATTCAGGGGATAGGTTCTCTAAAATAGAGAGATGCGATTCTGTTTTTCTCATATAGTTGTGGAATGACCAAAGAGCTTCTTTAGCAAACCTTTTTTATGTCTTTGCAGTTAAGTGGGAGTGGTTGATTTAATCACAGGTCCTCCTACGGTTAATAAATTATATCCATTTAAGCAGGTCTTAGCTATTTTAAAGAAAAGTAATTGGGCTGAATAGCATGTAGTAAGGCAGTGGTAATGTTAAATGTAGGGCAAAAGGCTTACCGAGATTTAATAGGTATGATTGTCATTAATGAGTGTGAAAATTTGCTTACATACTAATTTCTCAAGCATTTTGCTTTGTGCAGTATGGGAGAGATGAGTGGAGCCAAAGGTACTTAGTGGAGATGGGAACTAGAGGTTTTAGACAGCAGGATTGTACTGGAGTGTTCTGTTATGTGGAGGTTATTCCACAGAAGGGGGTCAAGTTAAAATTTTGAGCTAGGGGGTTGGCAATGTATGAAGAGACCTTCTTGAAGAATTTAGGTTGGACAATCATTTCTTTGAGGGGCAGTATTCTGTAGCTCTGTATGGAGTTTGTGAACAGAGTTACAAATTATTTAAACTGGATTTTTGTTCATTAGTGTATTGATCTGGGAAATTGGCTAGATAGGAGGGGAGAATAAGTGAAATGAAGAAGTTGCTTAACATGTAAGAATACTGGAATGAGAACGTTTTGTATTATGTCATTAGTAGTCCTACAGTGTATGAATTAGAATTGCAGAATTTGTTTAATTTCTGACCAGTCTGATTTGGATTTTTTTTAAGGAAAGATATTTTTATATTTAATGGTATGTGTATTTACCTGCTCTGGTTGCTATTTTAGCATCACTTCTTAGACAGTTTTGGCAGTCTGTAGAAGATTACTTTCCAAAGAGGCAAACAGCATCTTTGGTGCATAGTATAGTTGTCTGTAATTAGGTTTTGTTGGTTACAATCCACTTGTTTTGGTTTTGCTGTTTACAGTGACTTAGTTTGGTTTGTTGATTACAATGCACATTAACCTTTTTGTTGGTATAGTTGTCTGAAGTGTTTGTTTACCAGGAACATTTAGTACTTCTGATGAGTAACAGTTTAATTGTGCATGGAGTATTGTGATTATGCTCCAAAATCTGGAGTGTGTCACCTGATTTTAACATCACTTAGAGGTGCTTAACAAGACCTTGTTAATGGCACCCAGGCACAGTTATGATTAGGAGTCTCATTAGGGGCTACAGACATTGCCAGGTGGCAGAAAAGACTGGAAGAATATAATATGGCTTTTAACAGCTGTTAAGACACTTTGTTTTGCCATACCTTCTGTGTGTAAGTGTGGTAGGATGAAGTGTCTAGCAGCTTTTAAAGTCATTACTTCTACAGAGTGAGACTTTATTTCTTCGAGTTGTTTGTTTAACCACAGCAGTAATGTACATAGAAGTCAGGGTTATAACTGCATGGGCACCGCACTGGGGGGCACAAGAGGTCTGAAAAAAAGGTTGTGTGACCGTCGTTTGTATGTATGGTTTTGTACTTTAGTTTGTTAAGCTAATTATGCGGTTTCTTGTACATACTTCATTTCTAATGCTTTATATTTTGATTATGAGAGATGCATTGTTCATTATGGTCCTGGACTAAGCATATGTCTTTAAAATGAAGTTCATTTTACAGCTCCAACCAGAGTATGAAATGGCTTCTTGGTGGTTACAGCCATCTAAAGACTTGAAATGAGGTACTTTTTAAAAGTCATTCTTGGAGCAAACGTAGAATAGCTAGAGTATGATGCCAGAGTTTTTAGAGAAAAAAATGGCACAAAATGGAAGAATTCACTGGCTACAATTTTATGAAGTTTTAATGTACATTCTGATTAAGTATGTTATTGTTTGGTTGGGGTGTAGTAAGTTTAGTGGAAAGGCTGACCTGTTGACTTGGTGAATTTTTAAACTGATGGAACTGAAGCACCCAGAGTACATGTCTCAGTCTGCTATTGACATGATCTCCTTTCTTATTAAGTAACTTCTGCTTTGTCATTTATCTTTATTTAAAGAAAGGAGTGATTGTGATTGTAGGGAAACCCAGAAGGCTGCTAAGTGTATGACTGCAGTAGTTGATGTTTTCAAACCCATGCCAGGTGCTTATTCTTATTTCCCAGTGAATCATGTTTTTCCTTAGGTTTCTGCATGTGAATGATTGATAGAATTTATTAATTAATTTATTTTATTTTACATTTGTTGACCAGGAGTGTCCGGCTGAGCTATTGTTCTTTTTCAGTGGAGGCCCGGGGAGAAAAGCTCCAAAGATATATAACGCAATAAAAATAGCAATACAGATAACTTTCAATGAAAATAGCAACAGAGAATTTTGGTAGTTAAAATATGTAAACTACATACATGCATATTGTTGACAGATAAAACAGTGCTAGACAGAATAATTAATAACAGAAGCTAGTCTGACATCTGAAAAATATTTCTGCTGAATAAATACAGTAAAAGGTGTGTGTGTGTGTGTGTGTGTGTGTGTGTGTGTGTGTGTGTGTGTGTGTGTGTGTGTGTGTGTGTGTGCGCGTGTGCGTGTGTGTGTGTGTGTGAAGCACCATGTATGGAGCCCAGAATTTGTGTGTTCAGCAGCCTCTCCATGTATGACTGACAGTCCTTGCTGTTAAAATGGGTTGCTTTTCCAAATGTGGATACTCTACGTGTATGAATTTAATCTTGCTTTATGTGGCAGAAAGCATTTAGAAATTAATTAAATATACTGAAATTCTCAACTTAATGATAGGCATTTTCAGTTAAATAAAATGGAAAGATTAGACATCTTTGCTTGCTGTCCCACTGTTTAACATTAAATTGAATGTAGTCTGATGATTAACAGGTGTCGATTACACTTCCAGGTAATGACATTATGTCCTAAAGTTATGAATTAGGTTCCATAGTTTGGCAGTAGAACCAAGAGTTTCATTTTTTAGTGTCCAATAAATGTCTGACAGGCTATAACCTGCAGCACAATAGTATGTATGTTCATATTATTAGAAAATTTAGAAAACGTGCACCCAACACATAACCTTGAACAGGGCTGTCATCACTGTCAGTTAAATGTTACGTCAATTGTTAACAGTGTTGAGTAGTCTAAAGTAATAAATTGAATCACTTCTTTCCATCAGGGGCACAGATGATTGTGGCGATGAAAGCCATCTCCTTGGGGTTTGATCTTGACCGTGGTGTTCTTCTTACTGTTCCATCACCAGTGGCATTCATGGGCTACATCTATTTTGTGGGAACTGTGATATTTGGCCCCTGGATCAGCTTCAGCAGTTACCTTCAGGCTGTGGAGAGCAGGAAGATGGTGAGCCTATTGCTGTGGTAATGTTACTCTCTGTTTGCATATGTTAAGGCAGTTTTTATTTATTTATTCATTTATTCATAAATGCCTTCTATTGCCCCATCTCATATTACTCATGTGTACTAACTCTTTCTTTAACCTTGGTGCTGCTCCTAACAACAACCCTAATCCTAAATGGTGAATTGTGAAAAATCCTTTCCCTGAAAGTATCACAACATAAGATACTAGGGCACTCTTTCCAGACATAACACACATGCACAGCACTAATTCTACCCCTTACATAACCCCTTTATTAACTCTAATCTGTAAACACTCACATACACACTCCTATCCCTAATGTCAAAAGTTTTGGTGCATCCAGAAGTTTTGGCATTAGTGAACAGCTCCACTTACCTACACACAAGCAAACTTCACACATCATGTGGAAATGTTGATGTTTCCAACATTAACATTTCTGTTATTTGGTAATGCACACTTTCAAGGAAAAAAAAAGGGTCTATATTAAAAACCCGAAAACCCTTTTGAGCGAATACGACAACAGTGACACGTATAGGCCGAACCCCCTAAACCGCGAAATTTAAAATCTCGAATCGTCATAGTCGGCCAACCCCACCGCCCACTACATACTACCTACCCAAACATAAATAAACCACATACATACACTAACCAAACCCTACTTCTAACCCTGCACTAAACCTTACATACATTATCTATCTATCTATGCACTTACCTTAACCCACACCCTAACTCTAAGGTCCGTAACTATCGCGCACTTACCCTACGGAGATATAACCAAACAAAACAAATAATCCACACACATACATTTAACAAAACCCTACTTCTAACCCTACACTAAACCTTACATACATTATCTATCGGTCTATCTATCTATCTATGCACTTACCTTAACCCGCACCCTAACCCTAAGGTCCGTAACTATCGCACACTTGCCTTACAGAGCTGTACCGCAAATGGGCCAACCATGACAAATCGACATTTCGAATTTTGTGATTTTGGATGTTCGCTGTTTCCGTAGTTCACACAATATGTGTTGCTCTTTTCCGATTCGCTCAAACGGATCTTCAGGCTTCTAATATAGACCAAAAAAAACATTAGTTCAGTTTGTCAGCATTAAATAACTCGACAAAGGGAACTATAATTGTGTGTGTGTGTGTGTGTGTGTGTGTGTGTGTGTGTGTGTGTGTGTGTGTGTGTGTGTGTGTGTGTGTGTGTGTGTGTGTGCATATATACTCCCAGATTTACATACTTGTATGTATATACACACACAAATAGAAATATATTGCTAATACCATAATAAAAATGGTATTATTGTTTTTTAGAAGAATTGGATCTATGTCAGTTGGTTGTGTTTGAAATGACCACTCTCTGTAGAAGTGCATGGGACACAGGTAGCTGAATATCAATTGTAACAAAAATCAGAGTGTTGGCCTTCTCACTGAGATAACTTAGGAAAATCAGGATCGACTCTAAAATTCACAACTGGTGTTTTAACAATGCTCATGGATCAGATTTATATAAAAAAGACAATAATGTAGCTTGCACCATGAGATCCAGTTCTGCCATAGCTCTGTCTGCATAATGCAACCGCATACTGCAAACTGTATTAGCCACTCAGATGTATCATAAATTGGGATGCCATAGCAGAGAACTCTTCTTACATAGTCTAGCCAGCTCCACTATTAAAACTATACCAGGACAGCTGTGTTGTGCCACACAGGCTGTACAATTAAATCCCTCCTTTTCTGTTCCACCCTTGATGCAGGACAACATTATGGTTATAGTCAAGTAATAAGTTCATGCCTTGGCTTACCCCCTCACTTGCTATAATGACACTCGCACCACAGTGTTATGTGCTGTTACATTTATTCTTTTGCCTAAGCTAGAGGTAATTCTCCAAAGGATCAGACTGCACACCTGCCACCAAGATGAATGAGTAGGCATCAGCTGCTGAGTTACACCCCTCCTCAATAGCTACTCCAGCTCCCAGAAAGCTAGTTGAACCTAGGATGGGTGGGTCATCATCAAGGCTTTATCCTTGTATGCCATAGTGCCAGCTACAATTCAGTAGTTTTTAATGATTCCCAATACAGGATTGTAATATTAAAAAAAAAAAAAAAAAAACGTGTAGGATGGTTGCTTACAAAGTTGCAACTAATACCAAAGTACTATACAGTCTAAAGGAAGTGATTGTTCTCATTGTTGCTCTCTCTCTCTCTCTCTCTCTCTCTCTCTTCATATATATATATATATATATATATATATATATATATCTATATAAAAACACACTAATACTTCTTCTGCAGTCATCTCCTCTCTCTGTGGAGTGTGCTCGCTCTGTTTAAATGTCTTGGGCTGCAGGTGCACCCCCACCCTCCAAACTTGAATAAGTACTATTCCTGAAGTGCAATTCAAGTGAAAATATTACAAAGGCTTCTCTGCAAGCACGGCTTTCCTTCAAATTAAATGCAATCTGTTTAAATGTCTTGGGCTGCAGGTGCACCCCCCTCCAAGCTTGAATAAGTACTATTGCTGAAGTGCAATTCCAGTGAAAATATTACAAAGGCTTCTCTGCAAGCACAGCTTTTCTCCAAATTAAACGCAATATAACTTTCAACATATTAAAAACAGAGTTAGAATGTCACACTGAAAAACCAATCAAAAAAAAAACTAAATGAAAACTCCAGCCAATAAAGACTTGATGTTAATGCCTTTATATAGCAAAATGAATCAATCACAAAGGGTAAAGTGCCTCGGGCAAAATGTAGATTCAAAATCCAAATAACCTATTCTTGAGGCACAACACGACAATAAGAAGCTTGACCTTTTATTAGACACACTGAACTGAAGAACAAAAACAATAAAAAATAATAAAATCATCCAGTAAGTGCTTTCACATTCTCTGGAATGCTTCATCAGACTGTTGAGTAAGCTACGCCATTTCTACATTTAAATACCTTTGCTATTGCTTCATCAACCAATCATTATTGTTCCTTACTTAATGACATCAGTGCTTAATTAATTAAAAAGTTGCTAGCTGAAACCTATATGATTCTTTATATTAAAAACAAATACTTACTCTATGATAGATGCATCAACCTCATACAGCCTAAAAACATATAAACATATCTCAAACTGTATATTCCACTATTTAAAAAAACATATGCTCATGTATAATTGGTACACCTTGTTTGCTGTAGCATAGACTAGATCCAGGCCTGCTGAATCTAGCTTTGTTTGTATGCTTGTTGTTTGTTTGCTTGTTATTTCCCTGAAACGCTAATTCCACCTAAAACGTGGCTTTTCAGCGCTTCTGTGGATCCCTAGTGATATCTGCATTGCTTACTGTATTTATTTCCTTGTTTCTCTTGAAAGAAAGTTACTGTTTGTTGTTTTTGCATTTAAGTTACCTGTAACACATTGCATTTAAGTTACCTGGCACTTGCTCACTAAAGCAATTATATAAGTCAGCACTAAAAATTAAAAGCACTACACCCTCACAAACTCCACTTGAGTACCTTGTTCCCCATTGGCCCTTTTTTCAATTATAAAGGAATTCCCAATACTATTCTAGCATGTCCAAAGGTCAGTTGTCAATCTCCTCTCTGGTCCAGCTGGTGAATCTGGGAATCTTGAGGCAATGTTACAACTGCCTCATGTACACAGACAACCCTCTCCTCCTCCCAACAAATTCCAACACATGTGAGAGATGCAACCATATAGCCAAACTGGAGGCTAAGCTCTCTCAACTCAGTACTGGCGTAACCAGTCAGGAGGAGAAGGAAACCACACTCACTACAATTCCAGTCTCACATAGACCTACCACGACAGCAAACCAAACACATAAACACACAAAAACATACTCTGAGGCTCTAAATAAAAATCTGCCTAAGCAGCAGAGACCTCCAAAGCAGACACTCAAGCAACCGCTACCCCAAAACAAAACACGTGCAACACATAGCTCACAAAGCCAGTGTGCCAAACAGTCACAGCCCTTAAGGCTAAACAACACACCTGATACACTTGTAATAGGTGACTCTATCATCAGGCACACTGACGTCCTGCTCACCAGGCTGAACAAGGAGAAGGTCACAGTGAGCTGCCTGTCGGGCACTAGGATCCACCACATAACACAAGCACTCAGGTCACTCCAAGGCAAGTACAAATATGACTCAGTCATTGTCCATGCTGGTGTGAATGACCTGAGATGTACCTCCCTGGACTACATGAAAAGAGACATAGAGGAGCTCTCTGAGCATGTAGCCCAGGCCGGTATGACCCTGACCTTGAGTAGCATCTTACCCTCACCAAGAATGATGCCAAAATATGAAGACAAGATGATCAATTTCAACAATTGGCTTAAGTATTGGTGTCATTCAAAGGGGATCCAATGCCTGTCAGCCTGGGATGACATGCTCGACAAGCCACAATGCTTCGCTAGGGATGGTTTGCACCTGTCACCCCTGGGCTTTCAGATATTGGCAAAGGCTCTTGATACCCCCATAGTGCCTTTTTTAGGCAAGGCTCAAAAGACAAATGCACCTCCATAGGTATCACAAGGGATAAGAAACTAACAGTAATGCTACTCAACGCCAGAAGTCTAAACCTCAAGATGCACGCACTAAAACTCTCCTTAGCATGGAGAACATTGATATCTGTGCAGTAAAAGAAACCTGGTTCAAGGCTCCTGAGAGCACCCCAGCACTACCAGGTTATACCTCATACCATGCTTTTTGGCCCCAAAACTTGGACCGAACCACAAAAGGAGGGGGAGTATCAATATTCGTCAAAGATACCCACACCTCCAGGTTGGTGGCACAGCACGAAGCATCAGAGACTATCCATGTGCAACTAACAGTGGGTAAAACTGCCTTCCAGTTTATAGCCTGCTACAGACCACCCTCCCAAACCCAGGAACCCCACTCGGCCTTCCTGAGAACACTGGAAAATATGAAGGTCTCTCCAAACACCATTATATTGGGCGACTTCAACTACCCAAACATAGACTGGGAGCATTACTCTAGCTCCAACACCCTAGCCCAAAGGTTCCTAGAATTTATAAACTCAGATGCTATGGAACAACTTGTTACCACTCCCACAAGAGGGGAAAACATACTGGACCTGATCATCACCAACATGGGGACTCTATGCTCCAGACCAGAAGTGTATCCCTCACTGGTAAGATCAGACCATAAACTAATCTCACTGGATATTCACATCCCGACCCCACCCCTGCCCAGAAACCACAGTGAAAAACTTCTCTAAAGCAAATTTCACACTCCTCAAAACCGAGGTGGAATCCTTCAAAGCCCCCAGGCCTCTGGAAAATACGGCCCAGACTGCAGAATCCTTTATAAATGCATTCTATGAACACCTTCAGGAATGCATGGATCATGCAATCCCAAATAAAACCAAGACCCAATCCTCCAAAGGCAGATGTCCTGTCTGGTGGACCCCAGCCATAAACAAACTATACAATAGAAGGAGGAAGCTACTACATGATAGAGCAAAATCCCAAAAAGGGAAGGCATCTCTGATCAGTATCAGCAAAAAACTATGGGCACTCATAAAATCGTCTAAGGCCAGCTTTGAGAGAAAATTTGCACAGGACACTAAGGATAATCACAAGGCTTTCTTTAGTTATGTTAGGAACCTGGGTGGGAATTCCCAGATATGCTCAGAATTAGTCCAAAATGACAAAAAATACACCAAACCCACAGACATTGCCAACATCCTAGCTGACAGGTTCAGCGCAAACTTCCCCACCAAAAGGACAAATATCTATCCAGCCAGAGTGCTGCCCCCCCGCCTGCTGACATCTCAGATGCTCAGGTAAGAGCCGCCCTCTCCAAAGCAAAAAAATACAGCATCAATGGGACCAGACGGTGTCCCGGGCTGTGTCCTACATGAACTCCAAGAAGAGCTAAACCCAAACATAAAACTACTGTTTAATCTCAGCCTTACTACAGGATATGTACCCAAAGAGTGGCGTACAGCAACATTGGTCCCTCTCCACAAAGGTGGTTCCTCAACGGATCCTGGAAACTATCGCCCCATAAGCCTGACTAGCTTGGTCTGCAAAGCTGTGGAAATGATCATCATGGGACCTCATAAATAAAGATATTGGGGACCTACAGACACTGGATCCTACTCAGTTCGGCTTTAAGGGCAGATCCTGCCTCTTAAACCTGGTCGATTTTTTTGAAACCGTCACCAAGGCCATTGACGAGGGGAAGGTGGTCCACACAGCCTACCTGGATCTCGCAAAAGCCTTGGATACAATACCCCACTCGGGCATTATAGATAAGCTCACCAGCTTAAATATAAACCCCTATGTCACTAGATGGGTTGCAAACTGGCTCAAGGACAGAACCCACATGGTTAGAATTGCTGGAGCCATGTCAGACTCCAAACCAGTTACAAGTGGCGTCCCACAAGGTTCAGTCCTGGGACCTCTCTTGTTCAGTATATATTTCTTGGAGGTACAGGCCAACACGGAAGGACTGTGGCTGACCAAGTTCGCAGATGACTGCAAACTGGGCACCATAATCGACTCTCCAGCTGACACAAGCATCCTCCAAAAGGGCCTCATAGAAACAGACAACTGGTGCCAGAGCCATGGCCTCAAGCTAAACACCAAAAAGTGTATAGTCATCCCATTTGGCGAAAACAAAGTGCCCACAAATTACCACATAGGTGGTAATCCATTAAGTACAGAAGAAGTAATTAGGGATCTGGGGACCCAAGTTGATAGCAATCTCTCATTTGACAACCACGTGGCCAAAGTGGTTAGAAAAACATTTTATATAGCCCACCTAATCATGAAGGGATTCACATCTAGATCAGGGGAGGTCATCATGCCTCTCTACTCATTCCTCATCAGGTCCATAATTGAGTACGATGCCCCTTTTTTGGATGTACCTTACCAGACACCTGCAGCAACTGGAAAGACCCCAAAAGTACCTCACCAAGAGGATCAAAGGGCTCAAACAGATGCCATATGCTGCCTGGTTAAAAAAACTCCAGCTCTACTCAGTGGCATACCGCCTGCTCAGAGGCAATCTGTGTCTGATGTATAAAGCCATGTCCAACCCGAATTAATGGACATGCTGCACCTCAGAAAATCCAAATCCCATCGAAGCTAACGACTCGAGAGACTTGAACCTCAGCACTGAAATAAATAGGACATGCTGGAGGGACAGATTCATAACCCAGAGGCTCCCTTCACTCTGGAATAAAATCCCAGTCCAGGTTAGGCAGAGTCCCTTATTGACTCTCTTCAAGAGGAATCTTGATGAGTGGATGGGAGATCGTAGGTTTACCCCGGGTATCACTTCTGTGCCACTGTTAGACAGAGGCACAGTATACTAACCTCGAAAAAGGGCATAGCTCAATTAATTTAAAATGGGTGGCGAAAGCCAAACACACTCTGGCTAGGCTTATAAATGCCCTAGGGCAGATAGGTTTATTTATAGATTCATAGGTTCATACTAGGCTATCATTGCATGTATACTATAAAAATATAATATAAAAATATAGAATGTGTCCAATACAAAACACGTTGTTTATTAATAAATTTGTGAGCCATCTTAAAGAATGCTAGACCAATGACATATATATTGTCCCTTGCTATCAAGAATGGTTTCATGGATACCCTATCTGCTTGTAGCCTCATAATCCACCTTGTCTCTCTTTGTTCAGTGTAGTTTCTATGATCGCCTAGCCTAATGTTCTTGTATACAAACTCAATCACAGTAAATTTAAAACCATGTGTACTACCTTAATTTATAACATGTCTAGCTAGGGCATTGCTGTCATCTTCCCCGTTTATACCATAGACATGTTCTCTAACTCTTTCTCAAAGGGTCCTATTTCTCTTTCCTACATAAAAATGACTACATTTTGTGCAGACCGCTAGGTATATTAAAGCACGTGACTTGCAGTCTGCATAAATCAAAAAATTATATGGTCTTCCACTGTCAGGGAGGATAAAGCTATTGCTATTAGACATGTAACTTCACTGGTTACATGTCCTACAAGCATAGGTCCCTTTTCTATCAGATGTTAACACTAATTTATTATTTCTCTCATAACATAATAGTCGTTTAAGTGATTTTGTATTCTTGTAAGTGAATCTAGGTTTATCTCCCACAAGCTGCTGTATATCATCATCTATTGCGAGAATATTCCAGTTTCTGTGGGAGATCTCCCTGATTTTTTTTATTATTATTTGTATACGGTATCACTGGCTGTTGTGGCCTGGACAAGACTCTTATTTCATTTTGATGATCTATTTGTCTACCTCTGTATATGTAGGGTTTTCCACTTACCCTCATATCTACAACCTCCTCCTGATGCAAAACCATTCTTTCTTCTAACATATATCCTCTCTCTTTGAATTCATTAGATAAGGTCTCTATAGTTCCCTAAAACCTAGGCTCATCTGTGGTAAGTCTAGAGACCCTAAAGTAATTGGCCCTTTACTATATTGTGATAAATATGTGGGGGGGTGCATACTAGTGCGATGTAGCAAGGAATTTCTTCTATATTCTTTTCTGAATAATTGTGTTTGTATAGTGCTGCCTTGTTTCAGTAGTATGACATCCAAAAATTCAAATTCTTATATTGGCCATTTCCCTGTAAAAGACAGGAAACTTGTGGTGCCATTAATATATTGAATGAACTCTCTTAATGTCTGCTCATCACCTTTCCATATTAAATAAACATCACCAACAAACCTTTTATATAATAATATATATTCATCTCATAATGTAGGCTACGAATAATATAGGTGTATTGCCAATATGCCATGACTGTTTGCATACGAGTTCGCACAAGGAGTGCCCATTGCCACTCCTTTCTGTTGGATAAAGTATTGATGGTTAATTCTTTTATATACTGAGGTTTTTTTGTTTAAAGCATGCACACTTGCAGAGGCCTGTATAGCTAGCCCAGTTTTCCTAACTCCAATCCTTTAAGACCCCATTTCAGACTCTAGTTGATGACACACTGCTGGTTTCTGTACCTCTCTGAGTAGCAAGGCAAAATTTTAAAATTTTATCTATGGCTTTTACATCCAACTGTGCTTTTTTCCCCAGTTTCATCTGTGACCAGTCAATATTAAACTATTTTTGTATGGCAGTAGCTATCCACTTCCAAACTAAACTACACTACCCCAGAATTAGTAACACCAGAAATAATTAACCTGTTCTAGTTTAGTTCCCCCTTGAACTGTACTGCCATGTTCTTAACTGCAGTTCATCTATTCTCTTGGCACTCTCTCCATATCACTTACCTACAGTTTGAGTCAATTGATTTTGTTTTTGTTTGAATTGCCCATCTTCCAGAATCTGGTTGAGAGACCTGTCAATCACTCCCACAGGACTCCTCCTGCAATTAGTCCCTAACCTCCTCCCCCACTAGGAATGCATAGGACAGAAGTTATAAAGGCCTGTTTTCTCTGTTATCTAATTGTTTTCCAGCCCACAACCCCTCCTAAGAGCAGCTAACAGGTCTCTACCTGCTTTGCTCCCACCCTACCCCCATTTCCCAACCACCCTCAGTGGTCCTTCCTTTATTAGAACAAACCCCTCCCATCATTTTTACCACCAACCACAACACTACTCCCAACTCTAAATCCACCATCTTCCCACTACTAACCCTCATCTTCTGCTAACATGAATAAACATACCATACTTATACTCTTTGCATACCCTCTCCTTCCATATCTTACATCTTACCAAAACTCCATTATACCCCCACTCGACCACTTCCACTGTACAACTATTCACTCCATCACTCATGACTCACCCTCACTCTGCTCCTCTCCCACCAACTCAAGAATCATCCCTATGCATCCCCCACATATTCTATCAACTAAAATACTAAAACTAAATGCATCCCTACAAGTTAACAAAATAACCATCCCACCACATCTGTTACTGACTGCACCCAATCATAAAGTTTCCCTAAAATGCAAACTCTTTCACAAACTGATAAAACTAATAACCTCATGCATATCAAAACTTGCCCTCAGTGGAGACATCCACCCCAACCCTGGCCCCTCCATCTCCAATCCCACTTCTAATAATTAGACTAACAATCACATCTTCCAATTCCCAGCCAGTAGAAAACCAAATGACCTCCTTCTGCTAAGCCTAAATATCAGAAGTATAGCCAACAAAGTCCGCGAACTCCATGCCACCATAGACTTATACTCCCCAGATATAATCATCCTGACAGAAACCTGGCTAAAACCTCACATTACCAGTGAGGAAATCCTCCCTAATGGTTACAACATACTAAGACTAGACCGACTAAACAAGAAAGGAGGTGGTATAGCTGTAATATTTAAACAGCATCTAAACATCCAGATTCTAAATTCATCAGCTCCCCAAATTGCCAATGAAGAAATAATATATGCACACCTGAAAGTAAACCAAAATAAAACCATTCACATAATGAGATGCTACTTCCCACCTGGCCAAAATATCCCACCACTAGAAAACCTCCTTAGCTGGACTACCCACCATCTCCCTCAAGAGACCATAATTTTAGTTGACTTCAGTATTGATTGGCATTCCTGTTGCGGCAACCATCCAACCAGCATCTAAACCTTCATGGCTTCACCCAACTAGTCCAGTCACCAACCAGAATAAAAAAAATTCCAACAAGCACACTACCCTGGCTTGGATACTAGTCAGCAAGATTCCCCAGTCCTATATAGCAGGCTGCCTATCAGATAGCCTCAGTGATCATTCCCCAACATTCCTACACAAAAAACACCTATACCAAGTTAAACCTGTAATCTACCATTAAATACATAAAAAAACTACACTTTAACCCAATCACATTCATCTCATCCCTCAAAGAATGTAACTGGCACCCTCAGCCTAGATGACGCAGTCCAATTTTTCAATACTACCTTCCTAAGCATCCTTAATAACCATGCCCCCATAAGACTTACCAGAACCAAAGCCCAACCCTCCCCATGGTTGCAGAAATCCACTAGGTCAGAAATGAAAAACCGAGATAAAGTCTGGCAACACTGGTGCAAAACCAAAACCCACTCAGCTAGACAGAAATTCCTAGAACTATGCAGTAGAGTCAAAAAGCTAATAAAGGAGGACAAAATCAAATACTACCAGTCTGCCCTCAACTCCTCCCAACACAACCCCAAACAATTCTGGACCTCTATAAACTCCATCCTCCACCCAGGTAAAATCAATACCCCTACACCTAACATTCCTCACTCCTCAGAAAATATTGCTACCTCATTCAACACACACTTCACACAAACCATACTATCACTAGCTAGACAACACAACCCTCCTCTCCTATACCCCACACCTTCACCCAGTAATCTCTCCACATGCTTCTCATTTTCTCCCATTCCTACCTCCAACATAAGAAAACTCATAACTAAACTTAAATCCACAAAATTAGCAGTAGACAACCTCCCAAGTGAATTCCTACAAATTGCAGCTGACGCCCTAGCCTACCCAGTATCCACCTTGATTAACCAATCTCTGTCAGAATGCTACATCCCTACACTATGGAAAATTTCACACATCATTTCCCTTCACAAAGGCAGCCCTCCACAGAACTAACCACCTACCACCCCATAGCGATTTTATCTCCCCTCTCCAAAATACTTGAGAGATGCATTCATTCTCAAATCTCAGACTACCTCCTTACTAACAACCTCCTTTCTAATGCTCAACATGGTTTCCGACCAAACCATAGCACCACCACTGCCTTACTCTCTTTTACTAACACTATCCTTCACCATAAAAACAATGGCCATCTCTCCTCTGCTACTTTCCTAGACCTATCTAAAGCATTTGACATGGTCCCACACAAACAACTCCTCTCTGTTTTCAATAACCTATCCTTTCCTCAATCAGTCAAAAACTGGTTTCAAAGTTAGCTGTCTGACCGTCAGCAATCTGTTGTATGGCAAAATGACATATCTCCCTAACTACCTGTCTCTATTGGTGTTCCCCAAGGATCCATCCTTGGACCCCTACTCTTCTCTATTTTCACCAATAATCTAGCCTCTGCCACCAAACATGGCACACTCCTACAATATGCAGATGACTCGACCATCATCTGCTCAGCCCAGTACCTACACGAACTGCAAAAGGTCACACAGGATGCCTTTTCCTCTGTTGAAACTTGGCTATCCGGTGCCCAGTTAATACTCAACCCAAACAAAACTAAACTCCTCATCTTTGAACCCACCAAACATACTCAAAACAACTCTCACTTTAACATCACAGCAAAAGACAACACCACTATCCACCCAACAGATCACACCAAATTGCTAGGAGTTGAAATAGACAGCAATCTCAAATTTGACATTCACATATCTATGACCATAAACAAAATCCACCAAAAACTAGGAGCCTTATACAGAAATAAGCAACTCCTCACCAAAGCAGCTAGGATTTCAGTTGCAAATTCACACCTTATCTCCACCCTACTTTATGCCTCTCCAATATATACCAACCTAAGACAATGCGATCTAAATAAACTCGAGACCTGCTACAACAAAATCGCCAAATTCACCACCGGGGCATCCTACCACAGTCACCACTGTCTCTCACTGACTGAACTAGGCTGGCTAGAACTCACTCACCTCCTTCAATGGTATCAACTTGCACTCTCCCACAAACTGGTTAACCATCCTCTAAAGGTCCCATCCCTCCAGTATCTACTCCAACCCTATCTCACCACCAGACTACTATGATCCAGCAACAAAAATCAATTACAGGTTACTAGAGCCAATAACACTGCTGGAGAAGCACTATTCTCCAGCGCTATAGCCAAATTATGGAACACCCTCCCCCCTCACAATAACCTCTGTGCCATCATGCACCCACTTCAAAGCTTTACTTAAAGCGCAACTAAAACATGCTGGCTATGCCCTTGTAACTCTCCCCTCTAACTTCTCCCACTCCATCTACCCTCTACCTCTCTTCCACCCCACAAACTACCTTTGATTATAGCAAGCTCTGATACTTCAATGCCTATCTACTTATTATGTGGCAGGAACTTCTTATTGTAACAATTGTTAATATCTGCTATGACTTCGTGGATAGAACAGATGGTAGTTATCTACTGAATGTACTATGTTCTTCATCTGTAACAATGTTTGTAATATTTTAATTGCTAGGATTCTTCATCTGTAACTATGTCTGTAATATTTTAATTTGTGGAGCTTTTCTCCCCGGGCCTCTGCTGAAAATGGACCTGCGTCCAGTCGGACATTCCCGGTCAACAAATGTAAATAAATAATAAATAAATATAAAATCATTAATGAACACTGTTACATAAATATTTCTAATTAATTGTAAAAGACTCACTAGATTTATTATGTCATATTTCATGGAGACTGGAAGTATTGTGCACAGTGCTGTCATCTAGGATGTTGTTTTCTAGTTTTTTCCTGTTTTGTCAAACATGCTTTGTGTTCTGTGTATTTACTCAGAGAACAGGTAACTCAGAATAGAGAAAATTAAAGTTGTTTTTAAAACAATGTTTGATTCCAATTTGTATAACCTCAGAGCTGTTATATGGAGAAATCGGGTGGGAGAAACACCCACAGGAAACACAACCTCCTGTAAAATGCATTATTTATTTATTTACTTTTAGGCTTGCTCAGGATGGTAGTGTGCGATGTTTGATGTCTGATGTAGTTGACAGTTGCTTGTTTACATGTTTTCATTACTATTCATTTGAGGTCAATGAAAGGATAACATATGGATCATTATTTATATGAATCGATTTAATTTTCCAGCAGAAAGGCATAATTGCATATAAAGCAAGCAAAGTGCATTATTTTATTCTTATTTTTTTATTCTGGTATCCCTTCTGATTGTCAAGCTTCACTCCTGGCATGCTCTGCTGGCCCTTTCTTTCCTCCAAGGCTGAGGGCTCAGCTTTGAGTTTTCTATTTCTTTCATCCCTAGGAGTGAGGGTTGAGCTACCAGGAATAACGCAATCATCCTGAAGGAGACCATGACTTTTTGTAGCCCTAATACCCCTCCCTCTACATAGTAATAATTCTCTCTGTGAGGTGAGGCTGGCAATGAGGAGTAGCTAAAGCCTGTGCCCCACCCCTAGGCCATCTGGGCAGCTACAGTCATTCTGTCCTCTTGCCCACTCAGCTTGGCATAATCTCTTGGAGTTCTGGCTTTTGCTAGAACTCTAGCAAAGAAACATCCAGCATGCATGCCTATCCTCCCTGTCAGCACCATCAGACATCCAGGCTGCTAATTGAACTTGGGTTGCCTGCTTTGTAATTGGGGCTTTAGCCTTCTGCAGGCTGGAAATGCACTATGTTTAATGCTTAGATTTGCATCATTCAAATGTATTACACATTCTATTGATTTGGGTTTGATTCTACTTGTATGCTTTGTGACTGAATGGAACCATTTATCCTAATGTTACCTCCAAGGTCACCCTCCGAAAACAGATACTTCTGCTCAGTGAGTCTTGCTCAGTATTCTAAAACTAAATCAGTCAAACAACCTATAAATTAGGGAGTGCATTACCCTAGTTACATTAGCAGAAATGGATGAGTAGTGACTTATTGATCAGCCTGATATTAAGTTCATTATTTGTAATTGTCATATTGTTTGCTAATCAAAGTAAAAAATAAATAAATAAAAAATTCCAGCCCTTCTAATGAAGAGATTATTATGTCTGATGCATAGGAAAACTGACTTGTGCAAACATTTCCTGCAATAAAATGTTTTTGAATTTGCCCTACTTCAGTTTATTTAAATAAGTGCATGTGGCACTCTGGAACAACTGTTCAAAACATAGTTTTATTCTGCATGGATGTAGTAATAACTCTAATGCTTTGTGCATATCATAGGATTGTCTTCCAAAACAGTGGGTTAACATTGCGAGCAAACAGGGCTGAACGTGAATCAGTAAAAAGTGTTGAATTATTTAAAATATCGGAAACCTTAATCTACTATGCATGATGAAAAACCCATTATAAAAACAGGTCTATGTTCAACCATTAAATGCAACTTGCATTGAATGGCTATTCTCTGAATGTTAAATGTGGAATGCTACTTTTACTGAACAGGCATAACTCTGAAAATAAAATCATCGAGTGGCCATAGTTGGACAACATAACAGAACTGACACATACTACTTCCTTAATGGTAACTTCACTATAAGAAAACTTGCCCTTTCCCCAATTTAGTGCGACCTCAGAGTTGGTACATATAATTAGCAGGGGGTGTGGGGGGCACAGCCCCCCACATAAGTAGTTTCCACTATTCACTGAATCCTTCTGTTGTGGGGGGCTGCGCCACCCCCCTCGCTAATTATTTATACCTACTCCAAGGTTGCACTAAATTGGGGAAAGGGAACGTTTTCTTATAGTTACATTACTGGTAAGTACTACGTTTCGGTTCCTTTATGTTGGCCAGCTATGGCCATTTGATGATTTTATTTTCGGAGATATGCCTGGTCAGTGTAAGTAACATTCAATACTTGAACATTCAGGAATTGCCATTTGATGCAAGTTGCATTTGATGTCTGAACATAGAAACTAATAACTAGTTGAAATGGAAGTAACATAGAACAGGTGAAACTAAATTTGCCAGGGAGTGGAGTAGAGTCCAAAAATATAAAGCCATATAAAAAGTTCTGTAAGAATACTAGACCATAATGCCATGCTATAGAATAAAGCAAAGTATGTGAGCTAGCCAGGAATGGAACAAAAATGTACAAGCATTCACAGTAATGCTGCACAATACAATATGGTGAAAATAGATTTAAAAAAAAAAAATCAAAGAACCAGGAAAGGATGGAGCACAGACGTACAAACACACGCACAGCATTGAATATATACAGACAGAATGCATTGAAAATTACCAGCACAGCAAGTCCCATAAGTAGTGTCTGTAATACAGTGGCCCCCAAATTTGACTACACAGCCAAAACTCATACAGTATAGCATTGTGGAAGAATGTATATAAATGTTAAAATATCTTCATCTAAAGTATGAGTAAAACACACAACAGTGAATCAAAGTGTATGAACCTAAATTGTTTATAGTACACAAAACTGATGGATCACTTAAGCAAAAATTAGTGTAAGAAGGAAAAGGACACATTATGGGGGAAGGCATGTCTCCCCCTCCATTGTCTTGATTAATACAACCAACTCAGCAGTACAACCTCTAGGCAGGTTAGTCATTTTTTCTTAGGTTTTGTTTGCAGTCTGTTGTTTTTCAGCTTTTCCCGTTTAGGGGTTGCCACAGCGGAACTCCGGTCCGCTAATGATTGGCAGTAGATTTTCATGAATGCTGAGGTGCCAGCTCGACGTCAAACCTTCAACGAAGGCATGCCCATTTATGCATGTCTTTTGAATGCCCACCTGTAGATCTCATAAATAGTTACTGACTAGATCATCATATGTACGTCTATCTACCATATAGCTGGCATGTACCACTGGTTATACACTGCGGGAAATGCAGTTGCACTATAAGTTATGAAGTAGTATGAGTTACTTGCATGCAGTGTACTGAAAAGTATGGTGATTGCTATGTGCAGAATTCGTACAGGACACAGAAACTGGTGTAATATTAAAATATGAGTGGGCAGCAGAAGTCCACATTGGGTTGTCATCTTCAGGTAGTAGGTCTGCTTTAGTAATGTACCAGCAAATGAAACCACAGTACATTTGCAACTATGTGCTATACATAATACATTGATGCTGAGCAGTGGCTAACATTTGTAAGCAGCAAAGCACATATGTGCATGACAGGGCAGACATCACTGAACTGATAAATGACACAAGCAAGGAGTTTAAAAAGCACACATCCCGAGCACACAAAGAAGTTATCTGTCATATAAAATAATGTAGTAGGATATAACTTAATCATTCTAATGCCGTTATACACATGTAAACAGGCATGCAAGGCTGGCACAGACCACTGTTGACATAAGATGCACAGAAGTATGTAAACTGTGGATGTTTATACCTCTACTGCAATTCTGGGATGAGAGGCATGCAAATGAATGTGCCTCTGCAAAAATATAGAGCAAGTGTATGTCTGTCACTTTTTACTAAAGTGCCATAGTTTTCATTTGAGCACTTTCAGAGATTTGTGGTTAATGAAAATGATTTTGGAGACTAATTTCTTACTGTCCTACCTACACCATCCATCATATTCAGCTGATTTCTGTGCAGCAATAAAAAACATCTGCTTCCTTTTCCTTAATCATTTCTGCAGGCAAGCTATGCTCTGTTCAGTTTTGTAGACAATATTTTGACATGCCATAATGGCCATACAGTCCATATTTCTTCAGCATTTGCTGACCATTTGTACATACTTAACCACTCACAGACTACTCTTCTAGTTTGAAAGAAAAGGCTGGAGCTGCTGTGGGTGTTCAGCCTGAAGACAGTTGGACACGTGAACGGTGAATTCACTGGGGTGTGCTTGTTGCATGGTCACATGCTGGTAGTGTCTGATGAGAGAGTTTTAAACAATGTTTTTTTCTTGCTAACCATGATGTATGCTTGTGTAGAGAGGTGTCATTGTGACATATTGAGGGTACACATAATTTTGATGGCTCTGTATGAGATAATAGATACATTATGTAATTTGTTGAACATCCCAGGTATCAGCCTTTGCATGTACTGTGTGTGAACTGGCAAATTTCCAAATTACCCAAGCAGGAATGGCTTTGTTATATGATCATTGCCATGGTGCGTCATGGCCAGAGGTTCATTTAGGCACAGATACATCTATCATGAGTGTTTTCTAGTGTTGCCAATGTCTTGACAGTTCCAGTCTCCCCACAACATGGCCACATTATCAGGATTTGCCTCTGGATTATGTACATCCCACTAACCATGTATCACTACCTTGATACTTCTGTAAGCCTGCTCGCAATTGTTTGTAGATAACCAAAGCATGTCTATATCATAACATCGACAGCTTAGGTCGTTGAATCCTAAAACCTCAACTCCTAAACATCGAAAGCTAACAGTAGCGAACAGCCATATCATCAAATTCTTTATTCGGGAAAGAATTCGGGTGGCTGTCTGTAAACAAAATAAACAAACACACCCAAACATAGTGGAGGGCTCTGCTCCCCACACTCTCCCTAACTAAATTTACCAACTTTGAGATTGCTCTACATTGGGGAAAGGGGAAATCCCCAATAACAGCCATGCAAATTCTTTCCCTAGGAAAGAATTCGATGATGTGGCCATTCACTATAGTAAGCGCTCAATGCTTAGGTGTCGATGATTAAGCATTCAACAATCTAAGCTGTCGACAATTCAATAGGAACCCACCAAAGCATGGTCTGGATTGAGAATGTGTTGGCTGTCTCATGGCTGTTGGTCTTCAGCAGCAGCTCAATGTGCAACCCCTATCAGAAAGTGTAAGGTAAGGAAAGTCATGACAGTGCCAGCCATATGATTTTGTGTTTGTGTACTAGTATAACTACACATGAAAGCTTTACCATCTGGTGCTGATGATGCCTGATGTTGTAGGTTGACACATTCCAGCCAGCACACAATATAACTGTCATGTTGATCTTGGCTGCATCACACCACAGGCCAGCATACTTTGCTTTTATCCTGTTGTGCAGTATGACATGTATACCAACTTTCCTGTTTTCTTGGATGTGTACTAGAGAGCACCACTGGATGCATCTAGCCACCTGATTCAGGGTATGAGCAATCCAAAATATGCACTATCATTGGCTTGATTTATCTTTGTGCCTTTGTTGTGGAGTTCTTCCACTGGGTGTGATGGCTCTAGATGTGTTTCATCAGCTATAGCTGCGTCGTCTGAAACTTTAAGTAGCCTTGTGTTAAGCATGAACATTTTATTTTCATGTTTACTTAGCATAGTTGTTGCTATATGTGTTGCACTAAATGACCGTAAAGGATGTGGCCATCCACAGACTGCTGATACAGTCTGCATATTTTCCAAAAGTGGGCATCATGCACTGTCTTGGTGTACTAGCCAGTAACATGCATTATAATACTGTTGGAACTGCACACAGTCTGGCCCCTTACTCTTTGTGTAAATGTCACTGTGTTCATCACTAGGGGCCTTGATAGCAATATGGGTGCAGTTGATGGCAGCATGATCTTTAACTAGCTGCGCAATTGCAGAGAATCCTTCCATGGCTCTGTCACTTAGCCCATGCTGTTGGGAAATGTATGCATTTCCCAACCTCACCACACACGATGGTCAGGAATTTTTCGAAGATTCAGAATGTAGCAGTTTGGGAGTGTCATTCATATGGCGCTGGAACATTGTGTGTGAGCCAGTATATTGATTTTTCAGTGACTGGCATATCTTTGCTTGTAGAGAAATGAGACTCCCACATACCCACAGGCTGCGCTGTGCTGTCAGGTATTGACCACACATATGACACACAAGCTGCATCAGCTCTCTATCCATTCAGTACCAGTTGACCCCCTCGTGGTTAGAAAAGTGGATGATATGCTTGTTTTGTGGTGATAAGGTCTTTTCCATCTGAATCCATCATCTGTTGGATGCCAGATGTACCCAGAACATTACTGTGGTGTATGACATTGATGAGAAATCCAGCATTTTGTCTTCAGTAGGTGAATACTTTTAGGTATTCACCAGCAGTTGTTGCGTTCTCTTTTTTATACGCATTATAAATTGACACACTAACGTATAATAATGCATACTGAACCATTGACTACATTGATATTTCATCTCTGCACACTGTTCAAACTGCAAACAGTCAGTGAAGATTAATTGTTTTGGGAATCCAGACTTTAGTGTCTGTAGAGGAAGATGTTGGTATGAACTTCGTGTAATATGGTGACATTTGTCAACCAATTTTATTTGTGAATTCCTGCCTAAATAACTAGGATGCTGGACATCAAAGAAATTGAGCATCATTCTTAAAGTACCAAGTGTTTCATCTTCTGATTCTTTTGCGCCATAGATGGTGAAGCCATGACTATGACCCGGCTAACCTAGGGTTTCTAAGCAATGGGAGTGCTGAAGAACTACATGGAAAGGTAAAAAAAATGACAAGGTGACCACTTTTCACCTCTTCAAAGGGAAGGTTTGGGGGCAAGTGTCTCAGGACATGCATTCCACCCACAGTTTGTGATGGAGATGAGAGATGGATGGGGTTGACTACATACAAGGGGGTGGAGCTATGGGGTAATATTACATGATAAAAAAAGAGTGACAAGCCCTCACACTGTCTCATTGCACACCCAATCTTGGGACCTTGTGGGAATATGCAGAGAAGGATGGGTCACTAAATAGAAATCCCTCCGAGAGCTGTCTAGAAAAACAGTTGTATCACCACTGTACTCGTGTTCCAAAAAAAGGAAACAATTGGTGATAATGACTGGAGGTGACGTCATGGTCAGCAGATGCAGGTGATCCCAATAGAGTGTCAAAATCTTCAAACATAGGAAATGTTTGTTGGATCTGAAGCTGC
>NC_056741.1:835549949-835654949 GCF_019279795.1 Protopterus annectens
AGTAGAAGTAGGCATTTAGAAGTATCAGGAGATAGATGGCTAGCTAGAGTTTGGATGGTGTTTGTAAAGAAAGAATTAAAAGCATTAGCAGTATGTGTGGGATTCTCAGGGTTAGAGCCTAGTGGGTTGGGAGTGATACATTGACCTGGGTAAAGAAGCTTGTTAATGCTAGTTCAGAACCTTTGTGGTTCCTTGTGATAGGTTTGCTGTAATTGGAGGTAAAAATTCTTTTTATCTAATAGGATGGATTTTTTTGTATTATTTCTATGTTACCTAAAGGTTTGTTGATGTATAGGATTCTTAGTAGTACGCCATTTTGCTCAGGATTTGTTTCTGAGAAGGATTTTTTGCCTAGTATCGTTGGAGAGCCAAGGGGCTGGTTTAGCCTTATTTCTGACAGAGCGTACTGGGGCTTATTGGTCCAGGATGGCTAAGAATGTGGAGTTGAAGTATTCTACTGCTTCATTGAGTGGCAGAGTTTTTAGATGTGTCCAATTACATTGATTGAGTTCTGTTTGGAAAAGTTCTGTGTTAAATTGCTTTTTGGTGCGTACTGTTCTGAAAGTGTTATGGAAGGTTAGGTTGGTTTTATGTCTGATGATATAAGTTAGTGAATGGTCACTTAGATCATCTGGGAGTGTTCCTACTTTGTAAGTATGATGAGGACTGTTACTAAGTATCCAGTCCAAGGTACTTTCTTTGTTGTTGGGTCTATTGGTTCTGGAAGGGGAGTTAAAGGTTTGTGAGAAGCCATAAAGGTTAATATGGGTGGTGGGGTGGGCATTACTACAGGACTTCCAGTCGATATTAAAGTCTCCTAGGACTATGGTTTCTTGTGGGAGATTAATAGAAAGCCAGTTAAGGATATTCTCGAGTGTATTGATGTTATTTCCAGGAGGAAGATATATACAGATAATATATATGGCTTTATGAGTGTTGACCTGAAATTTTGAGATAAGTATTTCAGCATCATTGTCTAAAGGTGGACTAAGATTTACAGTGATAACTTGTAGCTCTGTTTTATAGAGAATTGCTACCCCTCCTCCCTTTTTGGTTGTGTGGTCTAATCTAATGATATTGTAACCAGGTGGGGTGACTTCACTGTCCTTAACAGTTGGTTTTAGCCAAGTTTCTGATAAACATAGGATGTCAAATAGGTGGACGTCTAGGAGGGCGTGAAGTTGAGAAATTTTATTGCAAATGCTGTGTATATTGTGATGGGCTATCGAGAGTGAGTTCAAGGGTTTGGTAGGTCCTGGGGTACTAGTTATATTTGGCTTGCTGTTTGCAGTGGTAAGGGTATGGTTTGGGCCAGGGTTAGGATGAATGCCTCCGTCTAGCAAGGAGTGGAGGAGTGTTATGTGTTTAGGGTGGAGGGGCTTACAATAATAGTCAAATAGTTTTCTATTATTTAGGTTGGTATACTTAATGTGTGCTAGTCGGTGATATTGGGTTACTAGGTAGCTGGGTTTGGATATGAAGTTTAGGAAGGTTGGAGAGATAGCTAATGGTGGTGTTGAAGTGTGTTTGGAGGGGAAGGGAAGGGTAGAGTATAGAGGTTGTTCATAGGAGGTTAAGAGATAGGCGGTGGTTAGAGGAGGTAAGAGTGAGACCAGGATTAATAGTTGTAAATGATATGGGATGGTTGATGTAGACATTGTATTGGTTTGAGAATTGGGAGAAGAATGGCAGGTAGAGTTTTGAAAGCAGGCTACCAGATATGTAAGTAGGTGGGGTGATGTAACAAGGAGGGATGAGTGGTTAAGTAACAGTGGGTGTGTTAAGATAATGGGGGTTGGGAATGGTAATGGTGTGACCTGCTTGATTGGAGTAGATGTAATGGAGGTGTGGCTTTTGGAGGAATAAATGTAGGAGTACTAGGGGCGGGTGGGAATTGGGGCAGGGTAGGGGAACGGAGTGAGCCCGCAGGGCGAATGGAATGTGTAGGGACAAGAGAGTAGACTGTCGAGGATGACAATAAGTGAAGTGTGAAATTCTGCAGGTAAGTCTGAAGGTAAGAGAATGTGGAAGAAAGTTGAGAGGCTAGCAAGACTAGACTTGGGATGTTAGAGGTTTAGAATGTGATGAAAGATAGCTTAGGACAAAGGAGAGAACGTAAAACAGTAAGTCAGAAGAACACTGAGAACAGAGCTAGGGAGGTATGGTTAAGAATAGGTGAAGAAATTAAGCATACAAGAAGCTTGAATGAAGGCACCCCCTAGTGGCCAGTCACTTTTTTGCAACAAATAGATCTACTAAAGGGAATTTCAGGCATAGGGAGAGGAGGGAGATAAACTAGTTAGAGATAAGAAGTGTATAAGCTGGAAGTAAGGGTCATTTAGAAAGCTAAATGGGGGGGGGGTTAGGCTGCTGGCTAACCTGACTGGGAAGCTTGCCTTTCCTAGCAGTATCTATAAAAAAATTATTATTATTAGAACTTTTCTAGAAGCTATAACAACACATACTTTCACTGTCTTTTATCAAGGTAAGGTCTCTCTGGGAGCTGGTAGCTTACTTCTTAATTTAGGACTATTTTTCTTAGATGTCCAGCAGGGTACATTCAGGTGGTCTATTGCAGGGACATGCAGGAACACAAGGCTGGTACATGTAGAAAGAGAGAAAAGGATAGTGAGGCAGACAATACGTGAGCTAGAGAGCAAACAAAGAGTTTTCACAGACACAGTTGCATGTTTAACCTCAGCATAAAATCATAGTACTCTATTTTTTATAAAAACATACAATAATTACAGTATTTATCAGGTACTGCTATGAATACTAAAGCCCCTTCAAAACACAGACAAATAGCTGGTATAAAAAAGCTACATTTGCTTTTTTTTTTTTTTTTTTAAATAATGCATTAACAAACAAATTTTCCTGGGTCAGAACACAACACTTTGAGGTAACTTAGTCCAAGGATAGTTCAAATAGTCAAACAGATGTACTCAGTTAGTACTGCAATAATCTACAAGCAAGTCGCTAACAAGGTTTAAGCCTAGACATAAGAACTGACCCAGATTCCATTAAGCAGTTCAAAAATATACCTTGTACTGGCTATTGGTATTAACTAACATGAGAAATGGGGGCATACAGTCACTATAGTAAAGTTGTTATATAGGTACTAAGCATTACTTTAGTAGTTACATTAAACACGTGCATTAAGCGTAGGGCAGTATCAAAGGTTAATTTCAGATCTGTGGCAGTGGAATCGCTGCTTACAGACCCATGTGCTCAACGCTATGTTGGCTTGAGTTTATGCGGTGACTTAAGCAAGCGTACAGTGGTTAAACTGACTCTGCACGTTGATATGGCAATATAATATCAGTTCTGCAGCAGTAAAGCCGCTTGTTCTAGTCTCCGCGCACAACTCTTTGAAGGCATAGGCATGTACGGAGAATTAAGCTTTACTACACTAATACAATCAATTCAGCACCTAGAATTTCACTACATTTGCCTACACAAGGCTTTATAGTTTTAATTAAGCATTACTGCAATCTTTAAATTGATTCTACACATAGGGTAAGTGTTAATATATTGGTTCACTTAACTCTGCACTATAACAATTTGATGTCCCTTCCGCAGCAGTAGTGCCATTTATAGTAGTCCCTTGTGCACAATGCTGAGTAGCTTTAAGTGTAAATGGTGCAATTAGGTGATACTTCAGTGGTAAAATCAGTTCTACAGATATAAATTAACTAATGTTTATCTGCACCACACTTTCTAGCATATCTCTGCACATATAATCACTATGTTTATCTGTACAACGCTTTCTGGGCTTAATTAAGCGTTATCCCATTGGTTAGATAAGCTCTATACAGAGAATAATCAGTAATTTAGTGGTTACATTAACTCTGCAGCTCTATACAAAAAATAGTCAGTAATTCAGTGGTTACATTAACTCTGCACATTAGAAAAGGCAATGTCAATTTAAAGTACTTTAACAGCAGAAGGACCGCTTGTTACAGTCCCACATGCACCACGCTATATAGTCTTAAGCGTATGTGGTGAGAGTGGAGTCCGCAAACAAATATTTACACAGCTAACAATGAAAATAAGGATAAAAGCAAGTAGTCTTTCCCAAACGAACAGTCTTCACAAATGCATATAAGCAAGAGTACACTTACTGTAGGTCAAGTGCCGGAGCAGGGTGCACAATAGCCAGGTCAGGGTAGGAGAAGAAAGATGGCATCCCCTAGAATGGGGTATATTTATAAGGTGAGAGAGGACATTGGGGCAGAGGGGGAGGAGAGTAAATCATAAAGCAGGTGTGGGGCAGAAGCCGCGAAATGAGCAGCTATAGGTCAGATAGAAGGTGGGAGTGGGTTAGGTTAAAAGGAGGAGCACAGAGTTGGAGGTAATAGAATAGATAGGGAACAATGAGTGCATTTAAAGGAATAAGCAAAGATTAGGAGAAACTAGATTATGATGAATGCAGTAGTTAAGACAGAGTAATAAGAGAGGTATGGAGAGGTGTAGTGAGGTAAGGCAGCAGGATACCAGAGACAAGAGAGTAGACTGTCGAGGATGACAATCAGTGAAGTGTGAAATTCTGCAGGTAAGTCTGAAGGTAAGAGAATGTGGAAGAAAGTTGAGAGGCTAGCAAGACTAGACTTGGGATGTTAGAGGTTTAGAATGTGATGAAAGATAGCTTAGGACAAAGGAGAGAAGGTAAAACGGTAAGTCAGAAGAACACTGAGAACAGAGCTAGGGAGGTATGGTTAAGAATAGGTGAAGAATCAATGGTATTTATAGGAAGGTTTGTTATTTGAACTGTATCTCTGAATCTAAAGAAATTAAGCATACAGGAAGTTTGAATGAAGGCGCCCTTTAGTGGCTTGTCACTTTTTTGCAGCAAATAGGTCTACTAAAGGGAATTTCAGGCACAGGGAGAGGAGGGAGATAAACTAGTTAGAGATAAGGAGTGTATAAGCTGGAAGTAAGGGTCATTTAGAAAGCTAAATGGGGGGGGGGGGTTGGCTGCTGGCTAACCTGACTGGGAAGCTTGCCTTACCTAGCAGTATCTATAAAAAATTATTATTATTAGAACTTTTCTAGAAGCTATAACAACACATACTTTCACTGTCTTTTATCAAGGTAAGGTCTCTCTGGGAGCTGGTAGCTTACTTCTTAATTTAGGACTATTTTTCTTAGACGTCCAGCAGGGTACATTCAGGTGGACTATTGCAGGGACATACAGGAACACAAGGCTGGTACATGTAGAAAGAGAGAAAGGGATAGTGAGGCAGACAATACGTGAGCTAGAGACCAAACAAAGAGTTTTCACAGACACCGTTGCATGTTTAACCTCAGCATAAAATCACAGTACTCTATTTTTTTATCAAAACATACAATAATTACAGTATGTCTCAGCTACTGCTATGAATACTAAAGCCCCTTCAAAACACAGACAAATAGCTGGTATAAAAAAGCTGCATTTGCTTTTTTTTTTTTTTTTTTTTTAAAATAATGCATTAACAAACAACTTTTCCAGGGTCAGAAGACAACACTTTGAGGTAACTTAGTCCAAGGATAGTTCATAGGTTCATAGGTTCATACTAGGCTATCTGCCCTAGGGCATTAATAAGCCTAGCCAGAGTGTGTTTGGCTTTCGCCACCCATTTTAAATTAATTTTGCTATGCTCTTTTTTAAGGTTAGTATACTGTGCCTCTGTCTAACAGTGACACAGAAGTGATACCCGGGGTAAACCTACGATCTCCCATCCACTCATCAAGATTCCTCTTGAAGAGAGTCAGTGAGGGACTCTGCCTAACCTGGACTGGGATTTTATTCCAGAGTGAAGGGAGCCTCTGGGTTATGAATCTGTCCTTCCAGCATGTCCTATTTATTTCAGTGCTGAGGTTCAAGCCTCTCAAGTGCGTAGCTCGATGGGATTTGGATTTTCTGAGGTGCAGCATGTCCATTAATTCTGGGTTGGACATGGCTTTATACGTCATGCACAGATCGCCTCTGAACAGGCGGTATGCCACTGAGTAGAGCTGGAGTTTCTTTAACCGGGCAGCATATGGCATCTGTTTGAGCCCTTTGATCCTCTTGGTGAGGTACTTTTGGGGTCTTTCCAGTTGCTGCAGGTGTCTGGTAAGGTACATCCCAAAAGGGGCATTGTACTCAATTATGGGCCTGATGAGGGATGAGTAAAGAGGCATGATGACCTCCCTTGATCTAGATATGAATCCCTTCATGATTAGGTGGGCTATATAAAATGTTTTTCTAACCACTTTGGCCAAGTGATTGTCAAATGAGGGATTGCTATCAACTTGGGTCCCCAGGTCCCTAATTACTTCTTCTGTACTTAATGGATTGCCACCTATGTGGTAATTTGTGGGCACTTTGTTTTTGCCAAAAGGGATGACTATACACTTTTTGCCATTTAGCTTGAGGCCATGGCTCTGGCACCAGTTGTCTGTTTCTATGAGGCCCTTTTGGAGGATGCTTGTGTCAGCTGGAGAGTAGATTATGGCACCCAGTTTGCAGTCATCTGTGAACTTGGTCAGCCACAGTCCTTCCATGTCGGCCTGTACCTCAGAGAAATATATACCGAACAAGAGAGGTCCCAGGACTGAGCCTTGTGGGACGCCACTTGTAACTGGTTTGGAGTCTGACATGGCTCCAGCAATTCTAACCATGTGGATTCTGTCCTTGAGCCAGTTTGCAACCAATCTAGTGACATAGGGGTTTATATTTAAGCTGGTGAGCTTATCTATAATGCCCGAGTGGGGTATTGTATCGAAGGCTTTTGAGAGGTCCAGGTAGGCTGTGTGGACCACCTTCCCCTCGTCAGTGGCCTTGGTGACTGTTTCAAAGAAATCGACCAGGTTTAAGAGGCAGGATCTGCCCTTAACAAAGCCAAACTGTGTAGGATCCAGTGTCTGTAGGTCCCCAATATCTTTATTTATGAGGTCCATGATGATCCTTTCCATAGCTTTGCAGACCAAGCTAGTCAGGCTTATGGGGCGATAGTTTCCAGGATCCGTTGAGGCACCACCTTTGTGGAGAGGGACCGCTGTTGCTGTACGCCACTCTTTGGGTACATATCCTGTAGTAAGGCTGAGATTGAACAGTAGTTATATGTTTGAGTTTAGCTCTTCTTGGAGTTCATGTTGGACGCAGACCAGGACACCGTCTGGTCCCATTGATGCTGTGTTTTTTGCTTTGGAGAGGGTGGCTATTACCTGAGCATTTGAGATGTCAGGGGGGCAGCACTCTGCTGGGATAGATATTTGCCCTTTTCGTGGGGGGAGGGGAGTTTGCGCTGAACCTGTCAGCTAGGATGTTGGCAATGTCTGTGGGTTTGATGTATTTTTTGTCATTTTGGACTAATTCTGAGCATATCTGGGAATTCCCACCCAGGTTCCTAACATAACTAAAGAAAGCCTTGTGATTATCCTTAGTGTCCTGTGCAATTTTTCTCTCGAAGCTGGCCTTAGACGATTTTATGAGTGCCCGTAGTTTTTTGCTAATACTGATCAGAGATGCCTTCCCTTTTTGGGATTTTGCTCTATCATGTAGTAGCTTCCTCCTTCTATTGTATAGTTTGTTTATGTCTGGGGTCCACCAGACAGGACGTCTGCCTTTGGAGGATTGAGTCTTGGTTTTATTTGGGATTGCATAATCCATGCATTCCTGAAGTTGTTCATAAAATGCATTTATAAAGGATTCTGCGGTCTGGGCTGTATTTTCCACAGGCTCGGGGGCTTTGAAGGATTCCACCTCGGTTTTGAGGAGTGTGAAATTTGCTTTAGAGAAGTTTTTCACTGTGGTTTTCTGGGCAGGGGGTGGGGTTGGGATGTGAATATCCAGTGAGATTAGTTTATGGTCTGATCTTACCAGTGAGGGATACATTTCTGGTCTGGGGCATACAGTCCCCATGTTGGTGATGATCAGGTCCAGTATGTTTTCCCCTCTTGTGGGAGTGGTAACAAGTTGTTCCATAGCATGTCAGTTTATAAATTCTAGGAACCTTTGGGCTAGGGTGTTGGAGCTAGAGTAATGCTCCCAGTCTATGTTTGGGTAGTTGAAGTCACCCAATATAATGGTGTTTGGAGAGACCTTCATATTTTCCAGTGTTTTCAGGAAGGTCAAGTGGGGTTCCTGGGTTTGGGTGGGTGGTCTGTAGCAGGCTATAAACTGGAAGGCAGTTTTACCCACTGTTAGTTGCACATGTATAGTCTCTGATGCTTTGTGCTGTGCCACCAACCTGGAGGTGTGGGTATCTTTGACGAATATTGATACTTGAGCTCCTTTTGTGGATCAGACCAAGTTTTGGGGCCGAAAAGCATGGTATGAGGTATAACCTGGTAGTGCTGGGGTGCTCTCGGGAGCCTTGAACCAGGTTTCTGTTACTGCACAGATATCGATGTTCTCCATGCTAAGGAGAGTTTCGAGTGCATGCATCTTGAGGTTTAGACTTCTGGCATTGAGTAGCATTACTCTTAGTTTCTTATCCCTTGTGATACCTATGGAGGTGGGTTTGTCTTTTTGAGCCTTGCCTAAAAAGGCACTATGGGGGAAGCAAGAGCCTTTGCCAATATCTGAAAGCCCAGGGGTGACAGGTGCAAGCCGTCCCTAGCGAAGCATCGTGGCTTGTCGAGCATGTCATCCCAGGCTGACAGGCATTGGATCCCCTTTGAATGACACCAGTACTTAAGCCAATTGTTGAAATTGATCATCTTGTCTTCATATTGTAGCATCATTCTTGGTGAGGGTAAGATGCTACTCAAGGTCAGGGTCATACCGGCCTGGGCTACATGCTCAGAGAGCTCCTCTATGACTCTTTTCATGTAGTCCAGTGAGGTATGTCTCAGGTCATTCACACCAGCATGGACAATGACCGAGTCATATTTGTACTTGCCTTGGAGTGACCTGAGTGCTTGTGTTATGTGGCGGATCCTAGCGCCAAACAGGCAGCTCACCGTGACCTTCTCCTTGTTCAGCCTGGTGAGCAAGACGTCAGTGTGCCTGACGATAGAGTCACCTATTACAAGTGTATCAGGTGTATTGTTTAGCCTTAAGGGCTGTGACTGTTCGGCACACTGGCTTTGTGAGCTATGTGTTGCACATATTTTGTTTTGGGGAAGCGGTTGCTTGCGTGTCTGCTTTGGAGGTCTCTGCTGCTTAGGCAGATTTTTATTTAGAGCCTCCGAGTATGTTTTTGTGTGTTTATGTGTTTGGTTTGCTGTCATGGTAGGTCTATGTGAGACTGGAATCATAGTGAGTGTGGTTTCCTTCTCCTCCTAACTGGTTATGCCAGTACTGAGTTGAGAGAGCTTAGCCTCCAGTTTGGCTATATGGTTGCATCTCTCACATGTGTTGGAGTTTGTTGGGAGGAGGAGAGGGTTGTCTGTGTACATGAGGCAGTTGTAACATTGCCTCAAGATTCCCAGATTCACCAGCTGGACCGGAGAGCAGATTGACAACTGACCTTTGGACATGCTAGAATAGCATTGGGAATTCCTTTATAATTGAAAAAAAGGGCCAATGGGGAACAAGGTACTCAAGGGGAGTTTGTGAGGGTGTAGTGCTTTTAATTTTTTAGTGCTGACTTATATAATTGCTTTAGTGAGCAAGTGCCAGGTAACTTAAATGCAATGTGTTACAGGTAACTTAAATGCAAAATGACAAACAGTAACTTTCTTTCAAGTGAAACAAGGAAATAAGTAGAGTAAGCAATGCAGATATCACTAGGGATCCACAGAAGCTGAAAAGCGCGTTTTAGGTGGAATTAGCATTTCAGGAAATAACAAGCAAACAAACAACAAGGATACAAACAAAGCTAGATTCAGCAGGCCTGGATCTAGTCTATGCTACAGCAAACAAGGTGTACCAATTTCAGTAGGAAACAGTTCAAATATGCAGGCACTATAAGCCTTTAACCAGAAATTCCCAGCTCAGAAGGGCAGAGTCCAGCCTCTCCTCCCACAAGAGTGCAGACCACGAACCTTCTTAATGTAAAATAACTGGCCTGAAGCCCAAGTGCTTAAACCAGAACTAATACACTTTTAGAATAACAGACACTGAGCCCTCAATCAGCATTTCCCAACTTAGAAGGATGTAAGCTACCTGTCCTGCCACCACAGTGCAGGCCACAAACCTTCCTAATGTAAAACAACTGGTCTGAAGCCCAAGTTCTTAATCCAAAAGACTTAGAATGATAGCTACACTTTAATCAAGTTACTACCAAGCAGTAATAAATACAATTGAATACTTTAAAGAATGCCTGGATTAGTGCTCAAGTTATACAAACAAAGCTAGATTCAGCAGGCCTGAATCTAGTCTATGCTACAGAAACAAGGTGTACCAATTTCAGTAAGAAGCAGTTCAAATATGCAGGCACTATAAGCCTTTAACCAGAAATTCCCAGCTCAGAAGGGCAGAGCCCAGCCTCTCCTCCCACAAGAGTGCAGACCACGAACCCTCTTAATGTAAAATAACTGTCCTGAAGCCCAAGTGCTTAAACCAGAATTAATACACTTTTAGAATAACAGACACTGAGCCCTCAATCAGCAGTTCCCAACTTAGAAGGATGTAAGCTACTTGTTCTGCCACTACAGTGCAGACCACAAACATTCTTAATGTAAAACAACTGGTTTGAATCCCAAGTGCTTAAACTAAAAGGCTTAGAATGAGTTACACCAAGCAGTAATAAATACAATTGAGTACTATTAAGATGACGCAAAAGCAAAATAAAGTAGGAAGAAACACAAATATAGTAAAAGCAGATAGTCAAACAGATGTGCTCAGTTAGTAGTGCAATAGTCTACAAGCAAGTCGCTAACAAGGTTTTAGCCTAGACATAAGAACAGACTCAGATTCCATTAAGCAGTTCAAAAATATAGTTTGTACTGGCTATTGGTATTAATTAACATGAGAAATGGAGGCATACAGTCACTATAGTAAAGGTGTTATGTAGGTACTAAGCATTAATTTAGTAGTTACATTAAACACGTGCATTAAGAAGGTGGGAGGGGGTTAGGTTAAAAGGAGGAGCACAGAGTGTGAGGTAATAGAATAGGTAGGGAACAATGAGCGCATTTAAAGGAATAAGCAACGATTAGGAGAAACTAGAGTATGGAGATATGCTCTGCAGAGAAGAGGAATGAAGGTCAGCATGACTAAAACAGAATATATATGTGTGAATGAGAGGGAGGATGGAGGAATGGTGAGGAAGCAGGGAGTAGAGGTGGTGAAGGTGAATGAGTTTAAGTACTTGGGATCAACAGTTCAGAGTAATGGTGAGTGGGAAGAGAGGTGAAGAAGAGAGTACAGGCAGGATGGAGTGGGTGGAGAAGAGTGTCAGGAGTGATTTGTGACAGACGAGTACCAGTAAGAGTGAAAGGGAAGGTCTACAAGAGGATAGTGAGATCAGCTATGTTATATGGGTTGGAGACAGTGGCATTGACAAAAAGGCAGGAGTCAGAGCTTGACGTGGCAGAGTTGAAGATGTTAAGATTTGCACTGGGTGTGACGAGGATGGACAAGATTAGGAATAAATATATTAGAGGGTCAGCCCAGGTTGGGAGGTTTGGAGACAAAGCCAGAGAGGCAAGATTACGTTGATTTGTACATGTGCTGAGGAGGGATGCAGAGTATATTGGGAAAAAAGATGCTAAGGATGAAGTTGCCAGGTAACAGGAAAAGAGTAAGGCCTAAGATAAGGTTTATGGATGTGGTGAGAGATGACATGCAGGTGGTTGGTGTGACAGAGCAAGATGCAGAGGACAGGAAGAAATGGAAACAGTTGATCTGCTGTGGCGACCCCTAACGGGAGCAGCTGAAAGAAGAAGAAGATGAAGGAGAAACTAGTGTATGGTGAATGCAGTATTTAAGAGAGAGTAATAAGAGAGGTATGGAGAGGTGTAGTGAGGTAAGGCAGCAGGATGCCAGAGACAAGAGATTAGACTGTCGAGGATGACAATCAGTGAAGTGTGAAATTCTGCAGGTAAGTCTGAAGGTAAGAAAATGTGGAAGAAAGTTGAGAGGCTAGCAAGACTAGACTTGGGATGTTAGAGGTTTAGAATGTGATGAAAGATAGCTTAGGACAAAGGAGAGAAGGTAAAACAGTAAGTCAGAAGAACACTGATAACAGACCTAGGGAGGTATGGTTAAGAATATGTGAAGAAATTAAGCATTTAGGAAGCTTGAATGAAGACGCCCCCTAGTGGCCAGTCACTTTTTTGCAGCATATTGGTCTACTAAAGGGAATTTCAGGCATAGGGAGAGGAGGGAGATAAACTAGTTAGAAATAAGGAGTGTATAAGCTGGAAGTAAGTGTCATTTAGAAAGCTAAATGGGGGTGGGGGTGGGGTTGGCTGCTGGCTAACCTGACTGGGAAGCTTGCCTTACCTAGCAGTATCTATAAAAAAATATTATTATTAGAATTTTTCTAGAAGCTATAACAACACATACTTCCACTGTATTTTATCAAGGTAAGGTCTCTCTGGGAGCTGGTAGGTTACTTTGCAGATAAACATTCCATTACTGGGTACCCTGTCAGGGCATGCAGCTATGCAGCATCACAATTTTCTCTTAATGTGTGCAAATACATTTAGACATATAGAATAGCATAAAATAGTTGAAATTCTATATGTACGTCCTATGTATCCTGTCTGTGCTAACATTTAACAGTTATCCAAAATTCCTCTTAGCTAACAGTCTGTGAGTACATTTAGAGATTTAGAGTTACAAAATCAAATTATATTAATTAATCATGTACTAAGTATATTGTCAATGGTGGCATTTGACCATTACCCAAAAGTCCCTCTCAATTAACAGTTTACTAGAGTACAGTATCAAGATGCATTTAACATCTCTGGAAAAAAAAAAGAAACAAGACATTAAGTTATATGAACCTTGATATTTTAGTAAAGCACAACATTTCACACATTAAACAGCGTTCCTTAAAAATAATTTCAATGTAACAGTAACAGTGTAACTCAAAACATTAAGAGAGGATGAGAAGTCAGACATATTCCAGTGTAACAGCAACCAGGAGAACAGTGAGTTATTTTACCACAGGTTCAAATAATTGTACACAACAACTGTTCCAAATAGCCTAGAACAACAGCATGGCAAATGCTAACAACATACATTATAACATTCCAACTAAGGAAGGTGAAGTGCTACACATACTATAAGTAAGGTATACTTTACATACCTGTAGAAAGATGCAGACTGACTGAGTAGGACAGTGGACTGATGGGGTTTTAGAGTGGCTATCACTTGAAATAAACACTTCAGGACAATCAAGGAACATCAGCAGCACTTCCTGTGGCAGTAGGAGTCAGTCAGTCTGAACATGCCGAGAACCAGCAAAGGCTAACACTCTTGTGCAGAACCAGATTAGTGCAGTATGTGTTTACAAAGAATTCTGTGCAAACAACAGAAAAATACAGGGAAGTCTTTACTTTTTGTGCATGCAGGTCTGTGCAGAACTGATCCAAAACATATGGGATATACTGCTGCAAGAGAACTTGTATTTCAGGAGACAAGGAAGCAGTGAGTGTGTGTGTGTGCTCACTCACACATGGGGGGGGGGGTGTTATAACACAACCAGGACCTTTCACAGCCAAATTCAGTATTAATTAATTGTAAATATAAGATGATAACAATTCAATAACCACAGACAAAATAAAACAGATGTAATATAATAACCAGGGAAGAGGCCAGTCTCTTAGTAAAATCTTGATGCCTAGCAGTACAAGGGGTTATTGTCTCTTTTCTTCTTAAGTGAGTATGTTATAACATACATATGCCTGATCATGGTACCCAGTATAACAGTAACGCAGTCAAAGAGGTCTGGGATAGGGTGTCATTCAAACTTCTGGGGTTCAGTCCTGGGTCCTCTCCTGTTTGGTATCTACTTCTCTGAAGTACAGGCTAACACAGAAGGTCTTTGGCTAACAAAGTTCGCAGATGACTGCAGACTAGGAGCCATAATTGAAACTCCTAACGATGTGGACATCCTACAAAAGGGCCTCACTGAGACAGATGCCTGGTGTCAAAGCCATGGCCTCAAGCTCAATGCCAAACAGTGCATTGTCATCCCCTTTGGTAAAAACTCTGTACCCATGAACTACAACATAGGCGGCAGTATACTTAACACTGAAAATGTGATAAGAGACCTTGGGACACAGGTGGACAGTAGTCTCTCCTTTGATAATCACATCGCCACAGTAGTCAGGAAATCCTTCTACGTGGCACATCTCATCACAAAAGGTTTCTCATCCAGAAAAAAAGAGGTCATTGTTCCCCTCTACTCATCACTCATTATACTCATTATAGAGTACAACACCCCTTTTGGTATGTACCTCACAAGACATCTACAACAACTGGAAAGGCCACAGAAATACCTCACAAAGAGGATTACTGGCCTCAAGCAGATGCCCTACGCAGACTGTCTCAAAAAACTCCAGCTTTACTCCATCACATATCACCTACTCGGAGGTGATCTCTGCCTAACATACAAAGCTATGTCAAACCCAGAGCTGTTGGACATGCTCCACTTAAAGAAGTCCCAACCCTCCGAGCTATTCGCTCTAGGGACCTAAACCTTGTCACCACAATAAACAGAACATGCCAGAGGGATAGATTTCTGTCCCAGAGACTTCTCATACTCCAGAACAAACTACCTATCTATATCAAACAAAGCTCCTCATTAGTACTCTTCAAGAGAAATCTTGATGATTGGATGGGGAATAGGAAATTCTCCCCGGGGATCACTTCTGTGGCTCTGCTCGACAGTGGCACAGGGAAATAATTTTCTTGGGTGGCAAAAGCCAGGGTACCTTTTTGGCTGGGTTTGTATTTGCCCTAGGGCTGATAGCCTAGTACCAACCTATGAACCTATGAACAATGTGTTTTGCACAAAATAAAGGAATTTGCCACCTGTCTTAAGTAGAGTGTGCGTTTCCAAGTATATAGCTCAACTGAAATTAAAATAAATAATGTTCAACTGATACAAGGTGGATATTCCACATGTTCTAAATTTAATTTTGTTCATGGCATATACTGTACTTACTGTAAAAAAGTTATGGTATATGGGCCAAACTAGAAAGGAAGTAAAAGTCCACTACAAAAAAAATTTTAAGGATATAGGGAATACTACAAATTAAATTCCTTAGCTATGCATACCAAGGAACACCAGAACTGCATTTTTTTCTTCTATTTAAATGTTATATTCTTGGGTCTCCCATTCTGCCCAGGGGAGGAAATTTGACAGCAGACCTATGTAAACTTCCACACAACTAACAGTTTGGTCCCTGTGGGTTAAATGCGGATTGGAAATTACAGCATTATTCTGAGGGTTAATAACAACATGTTCACAAATAGTAAAGCTGAAATTTATTAACATAACTCTTTGTATATGCCTGGCTACTATTTTTGTGTTGTTTATAGAGCAAAATAATATGCCTTTAATTGCTAATTGCATACTTAAATGCATACTTCCTTTTATATTTAAGCAAGGACTTGATTCCAAAGAATCTTTCATGGATTGTAGATAGTAATTCATCAAACAACAGTGTATGTAGCTGTAAACATGGAATGTTTTTATGTTTGCAGTTTTGCCACTTTTATATCTTCTCTTTTAACTTCCTTTGTAATTTTGCTATTTGTTGTTTTGTTTTTTAAACAAAAACACAGTTCAAAGTGACAATCAGCAGTACAGCAAAAAACAGTATAAACAACAAAAACACCAAAAGTGGAGCAAAATAACTATAAAGTAGTTTAACAGAGTTTATTAAAGAAAATTAAATGCTTTTATCTTTTCAGTTAATAAAGATGTTATCAGAACTAAAAACACGTACGTCATTATATTCATTTAACACCAGTAAAAATTGAATGACACATTACATAAAAAAAAAGCCACCGGTAAAATACATAAAATAATATATAATCTATATCAAACTGTTCTTTGCTGAAGAATGCTATTTTAAAGTGCTCTTCCTACTAACATTTTCTTTCGGTCCATGTGGATAGATGGTATTTTGTGATAGTTGCAGTTTCATCCGTCCGTATTCCTAGGCTCATAGGAAGTTACTAGGCTATTGGCCCTGAGGCCCTTACAAGCCTAGCCAAGAATTTGCCCATGTTCCAACAAGTCAGCACCCTATGCCACTGTCCAGCAGGGATGCAGGTGGTATCCCAGGGGTGCATTTTCTGCTCCCCATCCAGTTATCCAGGTTGTGTTTAAAAAGGTTTAATGAGGTAGTCTGCTTTACATGGAGAAGAAGTATATTCTACAAAAGGAGGAGTCTCTGAGAGACAAATCTGCCCTGCCAACATATCCTATTGATTTCACAGACCAGGTTGAGGTTGCACATGCAGGTTACTTGAGTGGAGCTTGACCTGCGGATATGCAGCAGTCCCATCAGGGTGGGGTCTGAGATTGCTTTTATATGCCAAACAGAGGTCACCTCTGAGGAGTCTGTAGGAGACTGAGTAAATGGACACAGCTTTTAGCCTATCTGTACAGGGTAGATATTTGAGGCCCTGGATTCTCCGGGTGAGGAACCTCTGTGGTCTCTCCAGCTGCTGCATGTGCTTTGTGAGGTACATGCCGAAATGGGCATTGTACTCAGTAATGGGTCTTATAAGGGAGGAAAACAGGGATGTTATGACCACCTTGTCCCTGGATGAGATACCCTTACTAATGAGGTGGGCCATGTAGAAGGTTTTACGTACAACGGAGGCAATATGGTAGTCAAAAGTCAGTTTGCTATCACCCTGGGTGCCCAAGTACCTCACAACTGATTTCATGCTTAGTACCTTATTATCAATGTGATAATTTGTGGGGACATCACTCTCCACAAAAGGGATGATGATGCATTTTTTGACATTCAGTTTGAGGCCATGTTTCTGGCACCAGTCATTTGTTTGGGTGAGACCCTCTTGGAGGATGTCCATATCACTAGGGGAATTGATGACAGCACCCAGCTTGCAGTCACCTGCAAACTCGATAAGCCATAGCCAACCAGATTTGGCCTGCACCTCCAAGAAGTATATCCCAAACAGCAAAGGCCCCAAGACCAATCCCTGGGGTATACCACTTGTCACAGGTCTACTACTTGAGGTGGCTTCCCATATTTTGACTAGATGGGTTCTATCAGTGAGCCAGTTTGCTACCCATCTGGTAACATATGGATTGATGCCTAGTTGAGAGAGTTTATCTATTATACCTGAGTGGGGAATAGTATCGAAGCCTTTGGCCAGGTCAAGGTAGGCAGTGTGCACTGTCTTTCCCTTGTCTATAGCCTTGATGATTGTCTTAAAGAAGTCAACTAAATTTAACAGCCATGACTGCCCCTTGACAAAACCAAAGTGTATGGGATCAAGTGTCTGGAGATTGCCAATGTCCTTGTTAATAAGGTCCATGATAATCCACTCCATGGCCTTGCAGATCAGGCTAGTTAGGCTGATGGGTCTATAATTTCCTGGATTGGTGGATGCTCCACCTTTGTGCAAAGGGATGACATTCAACTGGGATGAAGCCGGTACTCAGACTTTGGTTGAATAGGGTGCCTAATGGTGCTGCAGGTTCTTGCCTGAGTTCATGTAGGATGCACCTTGGGATGTTATCGGGTCCCATAAAAGATGTATTTTTTGCCTTTGAGAGGGCAGTGATGACTTGCTCCCTAGAGATAAGGGAAGGGGGGCAGGTACTGGGGATTTCCTGTTTTTCTAATGGGGTGACAGAGGAGTGAAGTTTTCACTGAACCTGTCTGCCAGCAGGTTGGCTATATCTACAGTGTTTGTGTATATTGTCTTTGACCACCAGCTCTGAGCAGATCTGGGTACTTCCCTTGAAATTGCAGGCATATGTGAAGATGGCCTTATGATTGTCTTTAGCAGATGTGGCCAGTTTGGACTCGAAGTTTGCTTTGGAGAATTTCACTAGTGCTCTTATTTGCTTGTTCAGGCTAAGGAGAGATTGCTTCCAGTTAGGCATTTGCTCCTTCTTGGTCCTGGACAGCATTTATTTTCCTTTTATTACAGAGTTTATTTATTGTAGATGTCCACCAGACAGGTTTGCTCTTCCTTGAAGAGGATGATTTCATCCTGTCTGGTATTCATGATTCCATGCAGCTATATAAATACTCATATACTACTTTGGTGTATGTTTGAACATATGTGCCAGCTCCTATGGTGGGGAAGGGGGCTGTGAAGCTTATACCTTCCCTCAGGAGGTTGTAATCAGCTTTGGAAAAGTTTTTTTGTTTGACCCTAGCTGGGGGGTGGGGGTGAGGGTCGGAGGAGATGGTGACTTTGAAAGTGACTGTTTTGTGGTCGGATCTTACCAAGGCTGATGACACTGTAGGGATGCTGCAGTGGTTACTCATGTTGGGTAATACCAAGGCCAAGATATTTTCATCTCTTGTGGGAGTGTCAACCAACTGTCCAAGGCATTTGAATTGATGAAATCAAGGAATCTCTGGGCATTTGTGTTTTGGCATGAGTATTTCTTCCAATCTATGGTTGGATAAATAAAGTCACCCAGATCAGGGTAAAGGGTTGAATCTTGATATCTTTGAAGAGGTCCAGATAGAGCTAGCTATGATTTGAATAGGGGTCTTGTCAATTGTTAACTGCACCTGGAGTGTTTTCTGCGCATCATACTGTTTGACCAGCCTAGAGGTGTGTGTGTTTTTTATATATATTGCAACTCTACCTCCTTTTGTTGTGCTGCTCACGGTTTGGGGTCTGAATGAATGATACAGTGAGTAACCTGGTATGGCTGGGGTGCTCTCCACAGCTTTGAGCCAGGTTTCTTGTGACTACACAAATGTCGGCTTCTTCCAGGGTTAAGAATGCTTGCAATGACTGCAGTTTCATGATTAGACTCCTAATGTTTAGTAGCATGACCTTTCATTTATGTTTTGATGAAATTTTCATGTTGCTAGTTTTGACCTCATGGCATTGTCTAAAAAAGGCACTATGGGGAATGCAAGAGTCTTTGCCAGGAGCCTGAAGCCCAAGGGAAACAGATGCAGGCCATCTCTGGCAAAGCATCGTGGTTTGTCAATCGTGTCATCCCAGGCTATCAGGTATTGGATCCCCTTGGAATGACACCAGAAATTAAGCCAATTGTTTAAGTCAGTCATTTTATGTTTGTATTGAGGCATCATTCTGGGTGATGGTAGAATGCTTAAGGCTAGGAACATGCCTGCCAGGGCCACATACTCAGTGAGCTCAATCATGTCTCTCTTTATATAGTTCAAGGAGGTACGTTTCAAGTCATTCACTCCAACATGGACTATGACAGAGTCATAACAGTATCTGTTGAGAGACTTGAGTGCATTGGTGATATGGCGGATTCTGGCACCTGACAAACAACTAACTGCAACTTTTTCCTTATCCAGCCTGGTGAGGGGCACATCTATGTGTCTCACAATGGAGTCTCCTATGACTAATATGTTGGGTTTATGTTTAGGCCTTAGCGGCTGTGCGACACAGGTGTGTGGACTGTGTATGGTGTGTGATGTGTGGGGCAGTGGAGTTTGGGTGCGTTTATGCCTCGGAGGTCTCTTTTGTTTGGGTATGCTTTTGGTGAGGACCTCCACATATTTGGAGGTGTGTTGTATAATTGTGGGTGGTGTATCCCTTCTCAAGTCAAATTCTATACTTTTAAGAACTGAAAATAATAATAATAAAAAAACAATTGAAGTTAGTACATTGTATGCTATTTTATTCTTAATTGCATATAAATGCTGATATTTATTTATTTATTTTATTTTACATTTGTTGACTGGGACAGTCCAACTGGATGCATGTCCATTTTCAGCGGAGGCCGGGGAGAAAAGCTCTAAGATAATACACATTGAACATTTAGTAAATGCTAGTTTCAAGCAGATTACAGTCATAAGCAAATATATATATTATTTTAACCTGATATTACTTTTTCCATTGTAAAAATACATCACAACCAGAACACAAAGCAATGTAAACTACAAATTTACATTGGATTACATCTGATTGGATGGGAGAAAGGAAATTCACCCTGGGGATCATGTCAGTCACCCTGTTAGACAGGGGTCCAGGGAAGTAAATAGTGTGGGATGAAATAGCCAGGGAATTGTTATGGCTAGGTTTGTTCATAGGTTCATAGGTTCATACTAGGCTATCTGCCCTGGGGCATTTATAAGTCAAGCCCGATTGTGTTTGGCTTATGCCACCCCTTGATTTGAGTATACTGTGCCCTTTTTAAAGTTTAGTTTACTGTGCCTCTGTCTAATAGTGACATGGAAGTAATCCCCAGGACAAACCTAAGATCCCCCATCCACTCATCAAGATTCCTCTTGAAGAGAGTCAGTGAGGTGCTCTGCCTAACATGAATTGGAATTCTATTCCAGAGCGAAGGGAGCCTCTGGGGTATGAATCTGTCCCTCCAGCATGTTCTATTTATTTCTGTGCTGAGGTTCAAGTCCCTCGAGCACGTGGCTTTAAGGGATTTAGATTTACTGAGGTGGAGCATGTCCATTAATTCTGGGTTGGACATAGCTTTATATGTCAGGCAGAGATCGCCTCGAAGTAGGCGGTATGCAACTGAGTAGAGCTAGAGTTTTTTTAACCGAGCAGCATATGGCATCTGTTTGAGTCCCTTGATCCTCCTGGTGAGGTACTTTTGGGGTCTTTCTAATTGCTGCAGGTGTCGGGTAAGGTACATACCAAAGGGGCATTGTATTCTATGATGGGCCTGATGAGGGATGAATAAAGGGGCACGATTACCTCTCTTGATCTGGATGTGAATCCTTTCATGATGAGGTGGGCTATGTAGAAGGTCTTTCTAACCACTTTGGCAATGTGGCTGTCAAAGGAGAGATTGCTATCAACTTGGGTCCCCAGATCCCTAATTACTTTCTCTGTACTTAATGGGTTACCACCTATGTGGTAATTTGTGGGAACATTGTTTTTGCCAAAGGGTATGACTATACACTTTTTGGCATTTAGCTTTAGACCATGGCTCTGGCACCAGTTATCCGTCTCTGTGAGACCTTTTTGAAGGATGTCTGTGTCAGCTGGAGAGTCGATTATGGTGCCCAGTTTGCAGTCATCTGTGAAATTGGTGAGCCATAGTCCTCCCACGTTGGCCTGTACCTCAGAAAAGTAAATACCGAACAAGAGAGGTCCCAGGACAGAACCTTGTGGGACTCCACTTGTGATCGGTTTTGAGTCTGACATGGCTCCAGCAACTCTGACTCTGTGGTTTCTGTCTTTGAGCCAGTTTGTGACCCATCTTGTGACATAGGGGTTTATATTTAGGCTGGATAGTTTATCTATGATGCCTGAGTGGGGTATTGTGTCAAATGCCTTTGTGAAGTCCAGATAGGCTGTGTGGACTACCTTCCCTTCATCTATGGCCTTGGCGACTGTTTCGAAGAAGTCGACCAGGTTCAAAAGGCAGGATCTGCCCTTGATGAAGCCAAATTGGGTAGGATCTAGTGTCTGTAGGTCCCCAATGTCTTTGTTTATGAGTTCCATGATGATCCTCTCCATAGCCTTGCAGACTAGGCTAATCAGGCTTATGGGGCGATAGTTTCCAGGGTCCGCAGAGGCGCCACCTTTGTGGAGTGGGACCACTGTTGCTGTATGCCATTCTTTGGGCACATATCCTGTAGTGAGGCTGAGATTATACAGCAGTTTTACTTGAGGGATTAGTTCTTCTTGGCCATCTGGTCCCATGGAAGCAGTGTTTTTTGCTTTGGAGAGGGTGGCCTTCACCTGAGCATCAGAGATGTTTGGGAGGCTGCACTCTGCCGGGATAGATACTTGCTCTTTTGGGGGGGAGGGGGCGGAGAAGTTTGTCTGAACCTGTCTGCCAGGATATTGGCGATGTCTGTGGGTTCAGTGTATTTTTTGTCGTTTAGAAACAACTCAGAACAAGTCTGGGAGTTGCATCCCAGGTTCCTAACATAACTGAAAAAAGCCTTATGATTGTCTTTAGTGTCCTGTGCAATTTTTCTCTCGAAGCTGGCCTTAGAAGATTTCATGAGGGATCGTAATTTTTTGCTAGTACTGATCAGAGATGCCTTCCCTTTTAGGGATTTTGCTCTATCATGTTGTAGCTTCCTCCTTCTGTTGTACAGTTTATTTATGGCTGGGGTCCACCAGACTGGATGGCTGCCTTTGGATGACTGGGTCTTGATTTTGTTTGGGATAGCATGATCCATGCATTCCTAGAAATGTCCATAGAATGCGTTTATATAGGATTCTGCAGTTTGGGCCATAGTTTCCACTGACCCTGGGGCCTTGAAGGATTCCACTTCGGTTTTTGAGAAGTGTGAAGTTCGCTTTTGAGAAGTTTTTCACTGTGGTTTTCTGGGCTGGGGGTGGGGTTGGGATGTGAATATCCAGTGAAATTAATTTATGGTCTGATCTTACCAATGAGGGATATACTTCTGGTATGGAGCATAGAGTCCCCATGTTGGTAATGATTAGGTATAGTATGTTTTCCCCTCTTGTGGGAGTGGTGACTAGTTGTTCCATAGCATTTGAGTTTATAAATTCCAGGAACCTTTGGGCTAAGGTGCTGGGGCTTGAGTAATGCTCCCAGTCTATGTTTGGGTAGTTGAAGTCGCCCAGTATAATGGTGTTCGGAGAGATCTTCATGTTCTCCAATGTTTTCAGGAAAGCCGAGTGGGATTCCTGACTTTGAGATGGTGGTCTGTAGGATGCTATAAACTGAAAAGCAGTCTTGCCCACTGTCAGTTGCACATGGATGGTCTCCAATACTTTGTGCAATGCCACTAACCTGGAGGTGTGGATATCCTTGATAAATATGGAAACTCCCCCTCATTTTGTGGTTCGGTCTGGGTTTTGGGGCCGAAAAGCATGATATGAGGTATAACCTGGTAGTGCTGGGGTGCTCTCTGGAGCCTTGAACCAGGTTTCTGTCACTGCACAGATATTGATGTTCTCCATACTGAGAAGAGCTTCAAGTGCATGCATCTTGAGGTTAAGACTTCTGGCATTTAGCAGCATTACCCTTAGTCTCTTGTTCCTTGTGCTGTCTATGGAGGTGGATTTGACTTTTGAGCCTTGCCTAAAAAAGGCACTATGGGGGTGGCAAGAGCCTTTGCCAATATCCAAAAGCCCAGGGGTGACAGATGCAAGCCATTCCTAGCGAAGCAACGTGGCTTGTTGAGCATGTCATCCCTGGCTGACAGACACTGGATCCCCTTTGAATGACACCAAAATTTTAGCCAATTGTTAAAATCGATCATTTTGTCTTTATACTGTGGCATCATTCTAGGTGAGGGTAAGATGCTGCTCAAGGTCAGGGTCATACCGGCCTGGGCTACATGATCAGAGAGCTCCTCTATGTCTCTTTTCATGTAGTTGAGGGAGGTACGTCTCAGGTCATTCACGCCAGCATGTACAATGACTGAGTCATATTTGTATTTGCTTTGTATAGGCCCTAGGGCTGATAGCCTAGTACCATCCTATGAACCTATGAAATAGCTTTTGCAATCATAGTGTTTTTTTCAAATGTAAACATTCTGTTGCAATGCAACAGAATAATCAAATGACCTAAGAAAGTAAATCTGCAATAACAGCTGTCATCACATTTGAGGATTCATATGCTCAGAATAAATAATGACATATAATGATCTTTCCATCAGTGACTTAATATTTGAATTTCTTTTGTTTGTGAACTTTAGTACAGTAAATATAACATTACTCAGAACATCATTTCTTCTGATATATTTTCAGTTATTGTCAACAATGCGTTGGTACTTTCACTGTTTGCCTATGCTATTAGAAAGATGAGGACTTAAACTGCTTTAGTTAGTGGATGAAGTTAGAACATTAACTGTGTCATATGCATGCAGCACAAGAGGTTTAACTCTATTCCGACTTTTCTCTTATAACACATTCAGAAATTTTGTTAAAATTATATGAGTATCCTTTCTATAAACACGTTAACTAACAATGGCAATCTAATGAAATGGTACTGCTTTAGTATAACTTTTTTCGTCTTTTGGCCTAAGCTGTAGCTGAAAAGGATCAGTTTGATTAATTTACCTACCTAGTTATCAAATGTACTAACAACCAACCAACCAACCAAACAAACAAAATGAATAAATAAATAAAACAGCTGCAGATAGCATGGGTCAAAGCATTGCAGGCACAGCAGGAAGAATCTGTTATCATTTCACCAAAATGTGTGTTTTTTTTGTCAAGAGTTGAATAAACACTATAAAAAGTGTTTAATTGTAGATAGTGAACAGTTAAAGCAAAAAAAAATGGACAGCAGCTCAGGAACTGCAAACATTCTGTATAAAAATATAGAGTTCAAAGACACTGCAGTCATAATATTGTGTCCTCAGGAGACTTCAAAGGCATTCCACATAGTATGGTGTACCCCAGTACTGCAAATATAGTATACGCCTTCTCTAGTACTGTAGAGAATACAAAAACATTAACCATAATATGGCTACTCCAGAGAATAAAAAAACACCACATATAATATGGGTACTCCAGAGAATACAAAAACACCACACATAACCAATCCGGGTCTTGGCCTGGCAGTTACCTGATTGTTTCCAGCCCCCTCATAAGAGCAACTAAAAGGGTCTCTACCAGCTTTGCTCCCCACCCTGCCCCCTATTCCCTCCTGCCCCCAGTGGTCCCACCTTTATTACACTGACAAACCCCTCCCATCTTTCCAATAGCCAACCACAGCGCTAACCCAACACTACCTCCTCCATCTTCCCACTACTATCACACCTCCTCAGCTAACATATACAAGCATACCTTACCTATGCTCACTGCATGCACTCTCCTTGCATATCTTAACATCCTACCAAAGTTCCATCATTCCCCCACTCAACCACTACCACTGTACTACTATTCACACCACCACTCATGTCTCACCCTCACTCAGCTCCCCTCTCACCAACTCAAGAACCTTTCCTATGCACACCCACATATTCTACCAACTATATTACTCAGACATAAAGCATCCCTACAACTTAACATGGTAACCCTCCCACCATGCCTATTACCCACAGAGCACAATCATAAAGTTTCCCTTATAAACAAACCCATTCAAAAACTTAGAAAACTAATAACCTCATGCATATCAAAACTAGCCCTAAGTGGAGACATCCACCTCAACCCTGGCCCAGGGATGTCGGGAGGCATACGCACTGTACTGATTTCAGTACAACTTGCGTAGAAGGGGGGGGTAGCATTTTTAAATTTTTTTTTCGCGCTTTTACTGCACGATGACGTCAGCGCGCTTTAGGCAGCCAGTCGGAATGGAAGCTCTTGGAGCTGGTCTCACTTCGAGTGGGAGGATTCGTTATTTTGAAGCTGGTCTCACTTGAGGCGGAGGATTTGTTATGTTGGAGCTGGTCTTACTTGAGGTAGGGAGGATTTGTTATGTTGGAGCTGGTCTCACTTCGGATTCGTTATGTAGTTGGAGCTGGTCTCACTTCATGGAGGGTCGGTGAGTAATATGAAGTAGGATTCCTGTGTGTGTGTGTGTGTGTGTGTGTGTGTGTGTGTGTGTGTGTGTGTGTGTGTGTGTGTGTGTGTGTGTGTGTGTGTCGTTGGCGTATACATTTTGTCCCCAGTGCCCACAATAAATATTTCACACTATTTACATCAAATATACTGGGTAGGGGGAGAATAGCATGGTTAGATCTAACTGCTCACTGCTCAGTTCAAGAACATCTTGAGCTGATAATAAGGTGTTGCTAATTGCAGATCACTACTGTTACACTATTGGGAACTACACCATTGGCTAAATAATACTGATGATAGGTTTTCAGAATCCTAGCCTGTGTATTTCTTCAGGTTTTGTCAAGTGAGATATGAAATATGTAGTGGAGCAATAGCTGACCTAGGCAGTTACCTTGGGCCCAGTGCTATCTGGGGGAAAGGCCTTGCCATAAAAAAATAAAAAAAACCCCTCCCCATTACCAGTTCCATTCAGCTGCTTTTATTAGGAGACAACATGGTCTTGAAAGGGTTTTATCAATCTGAAGATTAGTCTTGCCAGGTACTTGCTGTAGCTGAAGGGCTTTATGTGTTGGGGGATGTTTGCCATATAGATGGGAAAGAGCTAGAGAGAGATGAAGACAGTACATGCTGCCATATGAAGGGCTTTGTTATCGGAAATGTATTTGCGCATGCATATGTGGCATGTGTGTGTGTGTGTGTGTGTGTGTGTGTGTGTGTGTGTGTGTGTGTGTATGCATGCAAGGGTGTGTGTGCAACCAAAAGTACTTACTGGTACTAGTTCTCTTATGACTCCTTACCATGCCCAACTTGGTGATCATCTATGTGTGGTTTTAATTTCATAACTTACACAGTGTATTTATGTTTTAATTTCTGTTTAAAGAAGGTGATGTAGGTTTCTAATGCCAAGATAACAACTTTGCTTTGAAATTTGTTATTAGGAATGACTATCTAGTTTAACTCTACTAACCAGCTTCTTTTCAAGCAAAGGGTTTTAGAGGTGAGCATTAAAAATATCATGGATGGACTAGTTGGATGTAATATATCACCTCAGAGTGCAAATCCAGCAAGTACAGAGTACTCTGCCTGATTCACAAGTACAAAGTACTCTGCCTGATTCACAAGTACAGAGTTCTCTGCCTGATTCACAAGTACAGAGTACTCTGCCTGATTCACAAGTACAGAGTACTCTGCCTGATTCACAAGTACAAAGTACTCTGCCTGATTCACAAGTACAAAGTACTCTGCCTGATTCACAAGTACAAAGTACTCTGCCTGATTCACAAGTACAAAGTACTCTGCCTGATTCACAAGTACAGAGTACTCTGCCTGATTCACAAGTACAAAGTACTCTGCCTGATTCACAAGTACAGAGTACTCTGCCTGATTCACAAGTACAAAGTACTCTGCCTGATTCACAAGTACAGAGTACTCTGCCTGATTCACAAGTACAAAGTACTCTGCCTGATTCACAAGTACAAAGTACTCTGCCTGATTCACAAGTACAGAGTACTCTGCCTGATTCACAAGTACAGAGTACTCTGCCTGATTCACAAGTACAAAGTACTCTGCCTGATTCACAAGTACAGAGTACTCTGCCTGATTCACAAGTACAAAGTACTCTGCCTGATTCACAAGTACAGAGTACTCTGCCTGATTCACAAGTACAAAGTACTCTGCCTGATTCACAAGTACAAAGTGCTTTCTCTGATAAGTCTATAAAAACTCTGCCCACCATTTTAAACTGCAGGTTGAAGCATTATCTGGTTGTGATGTCACAATGTGCGGCATATTTTTAGGGCAGTGTGGTTATACCATACTTGTGAGTCAAACTTCTATTTCAGACATTGCTTATTTTCCTTGTTTTTTATTCAATTTTTCAGTTAGGACCTTTACTTACTGCAGTGGCAGTATTGTTGCCTCACAGCTATAGGTTTTCTGGTTTGATTCTTGGCTGGGGTGCCTTCTGTGTGGAGTCTGCATCTTATCCCTGTGTTTGTGTGGATTTGCTCTGGTGTCCTGCCATTTTACAAAGACATGTGTCTACAGTATTTCTCCCTGGGCCTCTGCTGAAAATTGTTTTTCGTCAGAAGTAAAATTGACAGGCATTTGAATTTCAGACTTCATATTCTTCAGAAAGTACATAGTAAAACAACTTTTTATTCTAGCAATAAATATATAGTAACACAACCTTTTTTATAGCAATTTTTTTAAGTTTATGACTATTTGAAATTTGTCCTTATTTTTGGGACTGTAATACCCTGTTATTGGCTTTGTCCAGGTTTTTTGTGCTAAGGTTGACAGCTATGGCAAGAACTGAATTCACTGAATATGTTTGAGGGCTGTATTCCCTCATTACTGGGTTTGTCCAGGTGTTTTGTGCTAAGAGGTTGACAGCTCTGGTGAGAACTGAATTCATTAAATGATAGCCATTTAAGTTTCAGTCTTCCTCTCTTTCGCAAAGCAGGTGATTTGGCATAGTGGTATGTTGTTCTGACTATTTTGCACAGGGACCTTGGCAGTAAAATGTATGATGGAAACACAGCATTTTATTATAGCAGCTTTCCAAGATTATACAAGCAATGTTTAATGTGTTCCTGTTTTTTGCCCTTTTGACTTCTTGTGCTGCAAAGTTGAGATGTAGTTGAGTATTGCGTAGATTTTACAAGGAGCTGAGAGCTGCAGGAGAAGAGAAGTTTAGTGCTGATTATGCTAAGTCGGCTCACATTGCTAGTAGCACAACATGTTGTGTACTTGCTTTTAATGCAGAAGGTTGTTGGTTCTACTCCCATAAGGGGTGAATGCTGCTGTACTGAAAGTTAAGACACTAACTATGAGCCTGTTATCAGTTTGCCATCCATTTCCTATTGCAATATTACTAGCTTATTTTTAATGTAATTTAGGCAATTTATTCCTCAGGGCATCAAGGCACTTTATTTTTGGTGAAGCCATGAAATATAAAGGTGATTGCTAGCAACAACCTCTTCATTAGTTAGATTTATTTAGCGTGGAATTATTTAGATGACTTTTTTACTACTTCAGAGATTGTACATATTATTTATTGATAATGGTGGACTGTCGAAGTTTGAGTAGACTTTTATGATGGAAATGTTCTGAATTGGGCAGTTTTGTTTCATTGTTTACTGGAAAAATGTTCAAAACAATAGGAAGGTGTATCAAAGAGCACATGCATGTTTCATATGCAAGGGGCCTGTGATTTAAAAGCAGCAGAATTAATTTTATCTGCCACGGGTAAAATGTATTTTTCTTTGAATGTGGGTTTTAATGTTTCAATGAATGTGAGTTTCAAGGGCAGAGAAGTTTTAATGCCAAGTTTGTTTAGCAGATGTCTTAGTGTTTGTGCTGTAAAATGCAAAATAAAACTTTCAAATGAAGTTCAAATCATCATAGAAGTAAATCAGTATGCATTAGTGTTTATGGTAAATGGAGTGAAATAGCAAAGTAATGGATCATTGGAATGGCTGCAGGGGAGGCTCCATTAGAGCCATGGTTTTGTGAGGGAAGGCGGCAGACTTAGACAGCCCCAGCTGAACTATACCTCCCAACTGTCCAGATTTTCAAAGAAAGAATAGATTTTTGCTTCTTATTTTGGTTTGTTCCTCAAAATTTGTGGTTTTCTGGCAAATGATTTAGGAATTAAGTCACTAAATAATGACACACTAGTTTCAGACTTTATAACCTTCAGAAAAATGCATGCTAAAATAAGACCTGTTCTATCAACTGTCCCAGTTTATACAAGAGCAATTTTTAGTACTGTTTATTTGTTCCCTGAATATATTTGGCCTTGTCCAGATTTATTGCATTAACAGGTTGAGAGGTACATGCAAATAAATTGCTTTATAGAATTAGGCATAGCCAAACCTCAACTGTCCCTGATTTTTGCTCAAAATGTTGCTCTTGCCTAATAGTCCCTCCACAAAATAGCAATTTGGAAGAAAACATGGAGGTTTACTTTACTTTTATAATAATGCTAGATTTATTGACTGTCAGTAACTGTTCTTAAATTTTACGTTACTGTATTTTTTGGATTCAAAACCTTTAAAAATGTATCAAATTTTTTTTTTCACACTTTGTTAACAAATAAAAAAAATCGCACTTTTTAAAAAAACCAAAAAATTTTGTTAAAATCCCAAATTTTTTTTTTTTTTTAAAAATTTTTAATCAATTGTAAAGGCTATGGGGGCTTTGAAAATGCCAAATAAACCCTTTTTATTTTAAAAACAAAAAACCTTGGGGCATTTGTTTAAAATTTTTTAAAAAAAAAAATTGCAGTTAAGGTCCGGAAGGTAAAAGGGCTCCATGCCCCTTGTAGAAAACGGCCCCCCCACCTTAAAAGCCCCTAATTATTTAAATTAAAATTTTAAGAGGGAATAGGAAGATTTTTCTTTTGTTTCCAAAATGGTTGCAAATGGTGGAAAACACTAAAAAATTTTTAAATGGTTAGAACCACCAAAAAGTTTCCCCAAAAAGACTTTCCCCTCAACAAGGTCTAACGGGCATTTTCTGTTAAAACCCCCGAAAATTGGTTGTCTTAAATAGAGCTGGAAATTCCCCCAAAGTAAATTAATAAAATTTTTCTGGCCCGTGGGTATAGTTGTCCAATTTTACCCCTTTCCCCAAAAATTTGGCCCCTGTTTAACAAGGTTTTAAACTAAAACAACTTAAAACAAACGTATAAAAAAACTCAAAGAGAAAGCCAAATCCCGTAGTTTGCAGTAAGGGTCACAATAGGCAAAATTCCCTTTTAAAGTGTCATTATCCGAAAAAATTTTTAAATTTTCATCTTTTGGGTTTTTATAATCAAAGTTATTCAATGTTTAAAACTAAGAAAAATATGATTAAATTAAAATTTTATTTTAAAAATTTAAATTAAAGACCTTATACTTTTCCAAAATTTTCCAAATAAAAAATATTTAAAAAGCCTTTCCCAATTATTAATAAATCTAAATTTTTGAAATGTTTTTTTATAACCATCAATGTTCCCTTTACAGAAAAATTTAAGGAAATTTTCAATATTTTCTAAAAATTGGAAAATTTTTAAAAAATATTGGCCCAATTTTCAGAAATGAAATGGTTCATTAAACCAGAAAATTTTCCCCCCAAAATCTGATATCTTTTTCCATCTCAACCTGTTCTTTGAAACCCCCAAAACAAAACAAATTAATTATTCTGTTTTTGTTTATCAGGTCCTGTTAGAATATTTTTGTGTAAAAAATCTAGATAACCTGGGTTTTCCAACTAAAACCTACATTGTTCACAGGAAAACCCAAAACCCCCTTAATTTCCCAAATTATGTCTTTTTACTTTCAATTATCTAAGAATATTTAGAAAATTTTCTTTAAAATTTCATGTCTAAACAATAAAAAGAGCCCGAATTAGAAACCTCAAAAGATTTTAAACCTTCCTTAAAATTTAAATCTAACTCCTGGTCCCATTCCTTTTCCCAATAATCAGTGAAAAAATTCCAAAAATTTAAAAGTAAAACAATGAAAATTCCTTTTATTTTTTAAAATATTGAATCTTTCACCCAAACCAAATATGAAATACTAGAATAATTCAAAACCTAATAAACAGGGAAATTTCTAATTATGATAGACACTGCTAAACCAAAGAGTTCCCAAATTAAACATTTAAATCCTTTTAAAAATTAGTAAATGCAATGAAAAAAATTAAATAAAAAAAAAAAAACCATCAACATAATGGAATTTCACCCCAAAAACTTTAAAAAAGGGTTTTTTTTTTTTTTGGGGGGGGGTAAAAATTCAACCCCGGGGGGCCCCCCAAAAAACTTTTGGCCGAATGTTGAAACCATTGCTAGGGTTTTTTGATGTTTATACCCCTCCTAAACACGGTTTTAACATCCTTACCCTTGAAGGTATCCAGGTCGGTCAACTCCTTGAATGTGCCCCCATTCCTTTCCACAATACTTCTTATGTGGGAGGCATTTCCACTAAACTGTGTAATGAAGGTAAAACTACTTGCAAACTGGTCAGTTTTATTAGTTGTAAAACTATCTGAGATCTTAACACCAGACCTACCCAATATGGGAGCAAATCTGGAGGACCTAGCCGAAGTAACCTTCTCTTCAACGGCCTTAATCAGTGATACAGGGTAACCCCTTTCTAAAAATAATTTTTGTAATATGCCACATTCCTGCTGATAATCCACATCTAGGGAGGTCATCCTGGAAATGCTTAACGTATTGTCCCTTAAGTATCCCCTTTTTGAAAATTAGGGTGGGAACTCTGATAATGTAAATAACCATTGGAGAATGTGGGTTTACGATAGATGCTAGATTTAAACCCACCATCAACCATGGTAAGTGTTACATCCAAATAGTTTACACTGTGTTGGAAAATGTGATGTGTAAACTTTAAAAAATTAGTGGTGGTATGGATGTACTGAATAAATTTCACTATATCACCCACGGGGCCCGTCCAAAAGATACAAACATCATCAAGGAATCGAACATAGAAGTTCCAAGATTTGGAAAAAGGGCTATCCAGGATAAATTTATTTTCCCAAATGTGCATAATAATATCAGCAAAAGTAGGTGCACAATTTAAGAGTAGACTGCCTAAACAAGAAAGGAGGTGGTGTAGCTATAATATTTAAACAGCATCTAAACATCCAGATTTTAAAATCATCAGCTCCACAAATAGGCAATGAAGAAATAATATATACCAACCTCAAGATAAACAAAAACAAAACCATCAACATAATTGGATGCTACTTCTCACCTGGCCAAAACATCCCTCCACTAGAAAACCTCCTCAGCTGGTCTACCCACCATCTCCCCCAAGAAACTATAATTTTAGGTGATTTCAATATTGACTGGCAATCCTGTTCTGGCAACCATCCAACCCATCATGTAAACCTTCATGGCTTCACCCAACTAGTCCAGTCACCAACCAGGATAAATAAAAACTCCAGCAAGCACACTACCCTGGATTGGATACTAGTCATTAAGAGCCCCCAATCATATATAACAGGCTGCTTATCAGATAGCCTCAGTGATCACTCCCCAACATTCCTACTCAAAAATACCTATACCAAGCTAAACCTGTCATCTGCCATCAGATACATAAAAAACTAAACTTTAACCCACTCACATTCATCTCATCCCTCAAAGAATGTAACTGGCATCCTCTAAAGTACCTCAGTCTTGATGACGCAGTTGAATTTTTTAATACTACCTTCCTGAGCATCCTTAATTACCATGCCCCCATAAGACTTTCCAGAATCAAAGCACAACCCTCCCCATGGCTATAGAAAACCACTAAGTCAGAAATGAAAAACAGGGATAATGCCTGGGAGCACTGGTGCAAAACCAAAACCCCCTCAACTAGACAGAAATTCCTAGAACTACACAATAGAGTCAAAAAGCTAATAAAACAGGACAAATTCCAATACTACCAGTCTGCCCTAGACTCCTCCCAACACAGCCCCAAACAATTCTGGTCCTCCATAAACTCCATCCTCCACCCAGGTAAAGTCAGTACCCCTCCTCCTAACATCCCTCACTCCTCAGAAAATATTGCTACCTCATTCAACACACACTTCACACAAACCATACTATCACTAGCTAAACAACACAACCCCCCTCCCCTCCAACCCACACCTTCAACTAGTAATCTCCCCACTGCCTTCTCTTTTTCTCCTGTACCTACCTCCAACATAAAAAACTCTTAACTAAACTTAAACCCACCAAATTAGCAGCAGACAACCTCACAAGTGAATACCTACAAATTGCAGCTGATGCTCTGGCCTACCCAGTATCCATCTTGATTAACTGATATCTGTTAGAAAGTTACATTCCCACACTGTGGAAAGTATCACATATAATTCCCCTCCACAAAGACGGACCCTCCACAGAACTAACCAATTACTGCCCCATAGCTATTCTCTCTCCACTCTCCAAAATACTAGAGAGATGCATACACTCTCAGGTCTCAAACTACCTGCTTACTAACAACCTCCTTTCCAATACTCAGCATGGTTTCCAACCAAACAATAGCACCACCACTGCCTTACTTTCCTTTACTAACACTATCCTTCAGCATAAAAACAATGGCTATCTCTCCTCTGCTACTTTCCTAGACCTATCTAAAGCATTTGACATGGTCCCACACAAACAACTTATCTCTGTCCTCAATAACCTATCCTTCTCACAATCAGTAACCAACTGGTTTCAGAGTTACCTGTCTGACCCACAACAATCCGTTGTATGGCAGAATGACATATCTCCCCAATTATCTGTCTCCATAGGGGTTCCCCAAGGATCCATCCTTGGACCTCTACTCTTCTCTGTTTTCACCAGTAATCTAGCCTCTGCCACCAAACATGGCACACTCATACAATATGCAGATGACTCAACCATTATCTGCTCAGCCCAGTCCCTACCCAAACTGCAAAAAGTCACACAGGAAGCCTTTTCCTCTGTTGAAACTTGGTTATCCGATGCCCAATTAATACTCAACCCAAACAAAACTAAACTACTCATCTTCCAACCCACCAAACATACTCAAAACAACTCTCACTTTAACATCACAGCAAAAGACAACATCACTATATACCCAACTGAACACACCAAATTACTAGGAGTGGAAATAGACAATAAACTAAAATTTGACATTCACATATCCATGACCATAAAAAAAGTCCACAAAAAACTAGGAGCATTATACAGAAATAAGCAACTTCCCACCAAAGGAGCAAAGATTTCAATAGCAAATTCCCACCTTATCTCCACCCTACTTTATGCCTCTCCAATATATACCAACCTAAGGCAATGCGATCTAAACAAGCTAGAGACCTGCTACAACAAAATCGCCAAATTCGCCATAGGGGCATCCTACCATAGTCACCACTGTTTCTCACTTACTGAACTGGGCTGGCTTGAACTCCCTCACCTCCTTCAATGGTATCAACTCTCACTCGCCCACAAACTAGTAAACCATCCACTAAATGTCCCATCCCTCCAGAATCTACTCCAACCCTATCGCACCATCAGACCACTAAGATCCAGCAACAAGAATCACTTGCAGATCACTAAAGCCAATAACTCTGCTGGTGAAGCACTATTCTCTTGCACCATAGCCAAATTATGGAACTCCCTCCCACCCACAATTACCTTCATACCATCATGCACCCACTTCAAAACTTTACTAAAAGCACACCTAAAAACATGCTGGCTATGCCCTTGCAACTCCCACTCTAATATCATCCACCCCATCCAATGATTACCTTTCTTTCCACTCCACTAACTACCTTGATTATAGCAAGCTCAGATGCTCATAAGCCTAGTACTTATTATACAGCAGGAACTTCTTATTGTAACATTTGTTAATGTCTGTTATGTACTTCACAGGTAAAGATTTTAGTTGTCTACTGATGTACTATGTTCTTCATCTGTAAATATGTCGGAATTTATTGCTATGTAAATTGTTAATCGCTATGTAATCCAATGTAACTACTGTCTGTTTATTTTAACTGTGGGGCTTTTCTCCTTGGGCCTCCACTGAAAATGGACACTCCTGGTCAACAAATATAAAAAAAAAAATAAATAAAATAAATAAAATAATATGGGTACTCCAGAGAATACAAAAATACCACATATAATATGGATACTTCAGAGAATACAAAACCACCCCATATATTTGCAATGGCTTACTGGTAAATTGCATTGACTATGGTGTGCAGGATCCTGGGTTTCAGCCTTGCAGAGGCTGTTTGTTTGGTCTATACACACTGAGCAGAGTGGAGGAGGGTCGTTGACTACAAGTCTGACCTGAGATATATAAGTATCCTGTTTTTTTGGATTATTTATATTGATTATTGTTTCTAGCAATTTATATATAGCATTTTTTATTGCCTGCTGCATAGTTTTTAGTGTATTTTATTACTATTAACTAATCTGCACTGGTAACTGATTTGTTTGCAGTTAAAAGCATTCGGTAGAGTCTCTTTGCTCCTTTATCTGTTTAAAAACTTTAATTTTGTGGCTTTCTGTAGTGTTTACTGTCTGTAGGTTAATAGCTTTGGTATTGGCCCCACCCTCCTTCCCTGTACGTGTCTTGTTGTTATACTTGGTGGCTTTGCTGTTGCCCGCCCCTACGGTAAATCAGATCTGGGACACTCCTCCCAGTCTAGTGTCATTAGCTCATTTTACCTAATACAAAGAGAACATCTGAGAAGGCCTTCTGTTTCTCCTTTTTCCCTTTCAAAAAAAAAAATTGCCTGAATCTCCTTATGTTCTGACTGCTTCTCAAACATTTTGGAACTATATCTGCAGTGGTGGTGCTGCGGTAGCATTGTCGCCTGACAGTAAGACGCTGTCCGGTTCGATTCTCAGTTAGAGCGTCTTCTGTGCGGAGACATGCGTGAATGGGCGTACCTTCGTTGAAGGTTGTGCGCCAGGGCTGGTAACTCGGCATGTAAAAATCAACTACCAATCATTAGCGGACCGGAGTTCTTCTGTGGCGACCCCTAACCAGGAAAAGCCAAAAGACACAAACAAGAGTATATTTTAGAGCATTTATTATAACTGTAATTTCCTTAATATTGCTACAACTCAAGTGCTTTAGGTTGCACTGCATCTGAATTGTTTGTGTTTTAGCTGCTTTTCTGTATATATAGACTTCTCTGTATATGTAGACGAGATACTTATTCTGCTGTATTACTGCCTCTTACATCGTTTTTCAGTTGTGCACTTGCCTTACTTCATTTAAAAAGTTTTAAATTGCTAATTTTGTAGTGTTTTAATTGCATTTACTGTTTAGGACTACACACTCAAGTGTGTTAGCCTTTTCTGTGTTTATTTACTGTATTATTGCATTGTTTAGCCTTTTTCAACACCTTTCCTAGCCAGTCCAAATCCCAGGCTTTGCTTGTCTCAGGACTTATTTTCTGTGTTCAGAGCTATCCAGACCTTGCTGTGGCAGAGGAAAGTCCTAATGCCTACCAGTGGGACTGGTGAGCATTGTACTGCCAATCTAACACTAGAGGAGTGGTTTCCAGCTCTGAAATTGTAATTTTATTAGCCTTTTTGGGCTGATTTCTATCCCTTTCAACTTTCTGGCTTAAAAACATGTGTGTTTGCATATTTTTCACATCGTGCAGCACTGCAAGGCTACAGTTAAACTATTCCAGGTGCCAGAAAGTCTGCTCTTCAAATTTACCCATAGAACTAGCTGGTTTCTCAGTAGTAGCACTAAAATCTGAACCCCTGTGACTAGCACTTGCTCTAGAACCTGCTGGAAAGCACTAGGAAGCCTGAAACTGATACAAGCACTTAACTCTCCTTGTCAATAAGGAGAAATTAATCGAATGCACTAAACAGCCTATAATTGCAAAAGTACCTTGCAAAGGTAAGGGAAAACAGCTCTTAAACTTTACAAAAAAAGCACCTAAACAGGCATGCCCAGGGGTCAGCTTCCGGTGATTCATTCTGTCCACCTGGTGAATCTGGGCATACTGGGGCAATGCGGCAACTGCCTCATGTACACAGACAATCCTCACCTCCTACCAACCAACACTACAACCTGCAAGAGATGTACTTACATAGCCAAACTGGAAGCAAAGCTCTCTCCAGCCAAGATTGTGCTAGACAGTCAAGAGGAGAAGGTTAACACCTGCACTACACCTCAAGCAACTCATAGCCCTTCAAACCCACACCATCAACACCCACACATCGCAACACTAAACCCACATATGTGGAGGCCCTTAACATTAACCTGCCCAAGCAACAAGGACCTCCAAAGCTGAAACACAGACAAACACCAGTCACAACTAAAGTGACACATAGCTCACAACACCAGTGTGCCACCCAGCTACAGCCCTAAGGCAAGACAATGTACCCAACACTTTAGTCATAGGTGACTCTATAGTCAGGCACACTGATGTCCCACTCACCAGGCTGAACAAGGAGAAAATTACAGTCAGCTGTCTGTCGGGTGCCAGGATCCACCACATAACACATGCACTCAAGTCACTCCACAACAAGTACAAATACGACTCTGTCATTGTCCATGCTGGACTGAATGACTTGAGACGTACCTCCCTGGACTACATGAAAAGAGACATGGAAGAGCTCTTGGATCATGTGGCCCAGGCAGGTATGACCCTAGCCCTGAGTAGCATCCTACCTTCGCTCAGAATGATACCACAGTATAAGGACAAAATGATTGACTTCAACAATTGGCTAAGCTTCTGGTGTCATTCAAAGGGGATCCAGTATCTGTCTGCCTGGGAAGACATGATCGACAAACCATGATGCTTTGCCAGAGATGGTCTGCACCTGTCATCCCTGGGATTCAGGTTACTGGCTAAAGTTCTTGCCACCCCTATAGTGCCTTTTTTAGGCAAGGTTCAAAGGATAAAACCACCACCGTAACAGATACAAGCATGCAAAATCTGAAGGTAATGCTACTCAATGCTAGAAGTCTAAACCTCAAAATGCACTCTCTCGAGGCACTCCTAAAAATGGAGAACATCGATATCTGTGCAGTAACTGAGACCTGGTTCAAGGCTCCAGAGAGCACCCCTGCAATACCAGGCTACAACTCTTACCACACTTTTCAGCCACAAAACCAAGACTGAAACACTAAAGGTGGAGGAGTGTCCATATTCACCAAGGATATTCACACCTCCAGGCTAGTTGCCCAACACAATGCATCTGAAATTCTCCAGGTGCAAGTAACACTAGGTAAGATTGCAATCCAAATTGTAGCTTGCTACAGATCCCCCACCATGCCCCAAGATTCTCACTACACCTTTCTGAACATACTGGAAGTATTAAGATACAGCCAAACACCCTAATACTGGGTGATTTCAACTACTCTGCCATTAACTGGGAAAACTACTTGGGTACCAACTCCTTTTCCCAATGGTTCTTGGAATTCATAAATTCCAACACCCTGGATCAACTATTCCATTGTCCCACCAGGGGCTCCAATATCCTAGACCTGGTCATTACCAACATGGGAGATAGATGTTCCACACCAGTGGTCACCCCCTCATTGGTCAGGTCTGACCATAAGCAAATCACCCTTGACATCCACATCCCACCCCCCAGTAAGGAAACCTCCTTAAAAAACTTCTCCAAAGCCAACTTCATGCTACTGAAGTCAGAAGTGACAAACTTCACGACACCCATGCAGATGGGATCTGAAAGTTCGACTGCAGAATCCTACACTAAGGCACTGTACGAGCACATCCACTTTTGCATGAATCGTGCCATCCCAAATAGAACCAAGATGCTCTTCTCCAAAAAAAGGAAGACAATCTAATAGTCCCCTGCTATAAACAAACTATACAACAGAAGGAAGAAACTGTTGCAGAAAAGAGAAAAATCCCAGGTTGCAAAAAACTCCCTCACCAGCCTCAGTAAGAAGCTGAGATCCCTCATAAAATCCTCAAAAGCTAGTTACGAAAATAAAATTGCCAAAGATTCCAAAGAAAACCACAAGGCATTATATAGTTATGTCAAGAATCTAAATGGCAATGCTCAGATCTGCTCTGAGCTACAACAGAATGGCATTAAATATACTGATCCCAAGGATATTACCAATATCCTGGCAGATCGATTTAGTGCCAACTTCACCCCCCTCTCACCCCCTAAAGGGCCCATCTCAATACCAAAATATTGCCAAATTCCAGTAATCACGGCCACACAGGTAGAAACCGCACTCTCCAAAGCTAAGAATACAGCATCCATGGGACCAGATGACATCCCAGGCTATGTACTACATGAACTACAAAATGAACTGGCACCTCACCTAAGTGTCATGTTTAATCATAGCCTCACCTCAGCCTTCGTGCCCACTGAGTGGTGCACAGCTGCAGTTATCCCAACCCACAAGGGGGGATCCACCTTGGATCCCGAGAACCACCATCCCATCAGTCTGACAAGCCTGATCTGCAAGGGCATGGAACGCATTATCATGGAACTTATAAACAAAGACATTGGCAATGTTCAAACACTGGACCCCACCCAGTTTGGGTTTGTGAAGGGCCGATCTTGTCTCCTGAATCTGATTGACTTCTTTGAGTCAGTCTCCAGAGCTGTGGACAAGGGTAAGGCGGTCCACACAGCCTATCTGAGCCTCGTCAAGGCCTTCAACACCATCCCCCACTCTGGAATCATAGATAAACTAACTAAACTGGGCATAAATCCCTACGTCACTTGTTGGGTTGCCAACTGGCTTACTGACAGAACTCAGACTGTAAAAGTAGTGGACTCCAAATCCAGCTCCAGACAAGTGACAAGTGGAGTACCTCAGGGTTAAGTCATGGGACCACTCTTGTTTGGCATCTACTTCTCTGAAGTACAGGCCAACCCTAAGGGACTCTGGCTAACAAAGTTTGCAGATGACTGTAAACTGGGAGCCATTATTGAATCCCCAAATGGTGTGGATATTCTACAAAAGGGCCTTACAGAAACAGATACCTGGTGCCAGAGCCATGGGCTCAAGCTTAATGCCAAGAAATGTATAGTTATCCCCTTTGGAAAAAAACATGTACCCATGAATTACCACATAGGCGGCAGTACACTAAACATCGAAAGTGTGATGAGAGACTTAGGGACACAGGTGGACAGTGGTCTCACTTGAAATAACCACATCGCCACAACAGTCAGGAAATCCTTCTATGTGGCACACCTAATCACTAAGCGCTTTTCATCCAGAAAAAAGGAGGTCATTGTCTCACTGTACTCATTCCCCATTAGGCCCATTATAGAGTATAATGCCCCGTTTGGTATTTACCTCACAAGACATCTGCAACAGCTGGAAAGGCCACAGAAATACCTCACTAAAAGAATCACAAACCTAAAGCAGATGCCATATGCTGACCGTCTAAAAAAACTCCAGCTATACTCTGTGGCATATCGTCTACTCAGAGGCGATCTCTGCTTAACATACAAGGCCATGTCAAACCCTGAGCTGTTGGACATGCTCCACTCAAAGAAATCCCAATCCCTCAGGGCCACACACTCCAGGGATCTAAACCTTGTCATCCCAATGAACAAAACATGCTGGAGGGATAGATTTCTGACCTAGAGACTCCCCATACTCTGGAATAGACTGCCATACATGTCAAGCAGAGCGCCTCATTGGCCATCTTCAAAAGGAACCTTGATGATTGGATGGGAGATAGGAAATTCACCCCGGGGATCATGTCAGTCGTCCTGCTAGACAGGCGTTCAGAAAAGTAAATATTGTAGGAAGAAATATCCAGGGAATTGTTATGGCTAAGCTTGTATAGGTCCTATGGCTGATAGCCTAGCACCAACCTGTGAACCTATGAACCTACACTATGGGTACTCAGAGAATACAAAACACCACATATAATATGGATACTCCAGAGAATACAAAAACATCACATATAATATGGGTACTCCAGAGAATACAAAAACACCACATATAATATGGATACTCCAGTGAATACAAAAACACCACATATAATATAGGTACTCCAGAAAATACAAAACCACCACATATAATATGGATACTCCAGAGAATACAAAAGCACTATACTTAATATAGGTATTCCAGAAAATACAAAAACAATTCACATAATGTGGTTACTCCAGAGAATATATAAATACTATATATGACATGGAATATGCCACAGGTGTCATTCCTAATTAATGTGACCACACATCCTTTAGAACACAATCTCCAAGTACTAATAAAACCATCTTCTATAATTTGCTAACTTTATTTTCATAAAAATAAAATGTTTTATTATAAAGTTTGCATTATAAGATAAAGACAGCAGAAGATGTTAAATAGGAAATTAATGCTTCCTTTCCAGAATTCCTTTTTATATTTCAGTATACGAATCCAAAAAATGAGTTGCTAAGGCAAGTGAAATCAGGCACAAGTACTAGCCGGTAACAAACAATTTAATAGTTAAATAAAGCGCTTTTCATCGGTACATTGTACAGACTTCTTCAGACAAAGATTCAATGTAAATGACCCTTTAAATAGTTAAAAGCAATTACTCAAAGCCAATCAAATACAGTGATTAATTAATAAAACACAAAAGTACTTTTGAAAACATCCACACATATGTGGCTTAAAACTACAAACGTAGCAAGCTCTTCGAAAAAATGTTAATAGCTGAGGTTAACAAAAAACCTTAGGTTTCACATATTCTTAAACCTCTAAACATTATACGTTACATTACCTTATATAAACTGCAACCTAAATTTCAAGTGGTCATCCTTAAGGCCCTTAAGGTATGACTACTTATCTAAAATCTACCTTTTGACCAAGAACCCATGTAGCTTGCCGTCCTGGAGTTTGTTGACCTCTAGGAATGCTGCAAGCCTTCCCCTCAAGATACTCTCGATGATGTTTCCTGGCACTATTGTTAAGTTAACAGGCCTGTAGTTCCCCAGATGTTTTCTGCCACCTCTCAAGGGTACCACCATTGACAGTTTTCAGTCCTCTAGTTCTTTTGCACTTGGCAGCGAGTAATTGAAGAGCTTCATCAGGAGATGATGGGATTTCAGATGATTGCAAGAAGCAGCCCCTCTGATTCTTGTATGTTTTCTTCTTCCCTAAGGTTATCCAGTTTCCTCTAAACGTCCTCCCTTTCTGTCCTGGTATCTGTCATTCTTCTCCCCATTCTGGCATGTCTACTCCCAGTATCATACCATCCCTTTCAAGTGACGACTGAAGCAAAACACACATTCTGTGCCTCTTCTTTTTCCATTTCTTCTGTGATCTTCCTGTCACCTTTGCTCAGCCTCACCTTTATACCAAATAATCTATTGCTTTCCTTCCTAATTCCTTCTATGGATTCCCTTTCAACTGGTGTTTTACTATATTTGTTGCTTTTTGCTAGCCTCTTTGTACTGTGCCTCCTTCACATCCTCCCACCTCTTGTATGTCCTATCTCTTGCTGTAAATCGAGAAAAATGGAAAGAGGAGAAAAAATCTGGTCATTGCTACAGTTGTAATAGAAACAGTTCTGGCAGTGATTTTGTATAACAGACATTACTTGTCAAGTCGCAACTCATCCAGTTGTGAGTGATGAGTTGCAACATCAACTAGAAGTTACTTGAAGGCTACTAGAACCACCATCTGCATTATTCCCCAATATATATTGTCATATTCTTCTATCAAGTTACCTTTTTAATCTAAGTATGGTTATTAGCATGTGCCTGTACAGTGCAAAAGGGCCTAAAAAAGAGTCTATAACTATGACAACCACGAAGCAGAAGGAATATATCATACAAACTATATGTAAAATGTAGCTAAATTTCAGATCAAGTATTGAATCTTGCAACTTATTTTTCCTTTGCCAGTAAACTATCAATGGAATGATAAGAGGGGATATTTTCACTACTAGTTTAATTAGTTTCACATTTGCAACAGATTTTATCTGTCTAATCATCTGATAAATGGTAAGTGGATTTATCCTTGTAGAACCCTTTCAGCAATAACTCAGACAACAAATGCAATTATAAAGTCAAGGGCTATACATACATATATATATATATATATATATATATATATATATATACAGACAATTCAGAAGAGCCAAGTAAACAACACATTTGGGAGAGCAGCAGCAACCAGCCCACTTGGAGGAAATCCATATGGATACAAGGAGAACAAGAGTAATTTAAAGGTGATTATTGAAGCTCAGGGGCAAACCCACGTCATAGCAACACCCACAGTAAAAACTGACCACTGTGCCATTCTTTAATGACTGAATACCAAACATGGATTCAACAAGACAAGGACTAGTTGGTCACAGACAAACATTTCAAACAAATTTGGAAGGAGGTGGTAGTGTGATCTTCCTGGACAATTAGTACTGAACACAAACTCAGGAAATGGGACGGGTGACACCGGACAATGAGGATGAAGTGTGAATTCAGAAATTGTCAGGAACTGATTCTACACTGTCTGGAATAAAACTTTAAAAATTCCTCTTGGTCCTAGATCACTATATTGCGGTGACTTTTGCAATGTTGTCTCTGAAAGTAATGCACTTTTGCTTTATTCCTCTATCAGATATAAATCAATTTCTTCGATGGAAGTATGCAGGAAAGCACAATAGTTCATGAAGTGAGGTGTAATGTTTGATATTTATTGAATTTGTTGTAAACATGTTGGCTTTTACTATATTTTTGAGGCTATGTTTGCTGGATTAAATGCAGACTCATAACTTCTGTAATTATTCATTGGTTCATAGGTACTTACTTGGTTATTGTTCTGTAAGAATCTTATGAAGCATAGCTTCTTTATCACCCTTGTATTTTGTGTATACATAACCCAGAGGTGGACAGACCCAGGATATACACATGTTGCCCCTATCCATGAAGGCCAAAGGTATTAAGTGGGGGTGAATTTGCAGTTACCTACTCATTCATTCAAATTAAGCTTGAATAGAGTAAGAGAGGTACTTTGCTTTATGTGGAGGGGATGCCGTTTCCATAGAAACAGAATTATCTGTGATATATACACATCCGCCAACATGTCCTATTTATTTTGCAGAAGAGACTGAGGTCGATTGAGTGGGTGTTAATGCCACCATTGAACTTGGAAATACACAGTAGTCCTGACAGACTACACCTCCCAGTTTGTTTTATGATACTGAAAAGAGGTACAAGGCTTTGAGAAAGTACATATAGTTTTTTAAGTGATTTAGGACCCTGGTTTTCTTAGTGAGGAAACACTGTGGTCATTCCAGTTGTGACAAGTGCTTGGACAAGAACATACTGAAAGGGTCATTAAACTCAATGGTGAGCCTAATGATTACAGTGAAATGATTACATTGCTTGACCTTGGCCCTTACCTTAGATGTCAGCTTTGTGGGATGTAAAAAGGATGGCCTTGCAATAGTGCATACATGCTGACCAAAGGATAGCTTGTTGCCAACATAGGGTTCTCAGATCTCTGACTATGGATACATTTTCAGTCTTCACATTGCTTGCTCATGTTAAAGTCTCCTGATATTACTGTTACTGACCTCTGTCTGCTTTGGTCTCACTCCTATGTCCCCTTTACTTGTTCTTCATTTGATCGCTCTTTTTCATTTTGTTTCCAGAGTAATGTTTAATGCTTTTATGTTTCACTGTGAATTGAAATGGTCCTTCTTCTGACACGTCACCCATTTCAAGTCCTCAAGTTCCCTTTCATTCCTTCTTTCCCTTATTGTTGTTCAGCAGGATTGCATGTCTCAGTGTTATCTACAACAAATACTATCTGTGAATACTGATGGATTAGATTTGTCATACCATACCATCCGACTGTTTAGTAATGGGAGCTCTCTCAATCTTCTTTGTAAGTCCCATGTCCATCCTTACTCATGTCTACTAACCCTAATCCTGCCACTGCTCCTAACTTTACATATTATTTTACCAAAACAACAACAAAAAAATCCCTAACTTTAGGTTTTGTCAGGGATTTTTTCTTAGCAATCACAAAATGGGAATGTAGCTTCATTTTTTGAGTTTTAATATACTGAGATCAATGTTTTGAGCAGTGAGGTTTCTGTATGATGATAAATAAGAATCTATGCATATATTCTAGCCTCAGCTCAGAAGAGGTCTGGCTCCTCTAGGCTCTGCTTCTATTTCTTCACCTTTATCTCATGGATATTTCCGGTAGCTTTCTTGTAGATTCCTTAAAGTAACCTGATGTTCTTTTCTTGTGTGAATTGATCAAGGCCCTGTGTACATGGATAAATGAACTCTCTGCTTCTGGAATCTATTTCTCTGAAAATACACCCAGCATTCTGGTTACTCCTGCCACTGCCTTTTACTTTCTCCCAGTGGAGCACTATAGGTGTGATTACCACCTCTAAATCCCTTTCTTACTCTATCACCATTAGTTCCTTTCCCCACTGCTGATAGATACTTCACACCAGGGTTATTTAGGTCTAAGTGCAGTACTTTATTTTCATTTTCTTTGCAATTCAATAGCTGCCTTTCTCCCAACTTGTTTAGCCTTTCAAAATCCTTTGCTAGAATCTTCCTCAACTGAAGCATCTGTCTTTGTGCAAAAAATATAGTCTGTTACTGCTATATATTCCCTCAGATATGTTTGACGCCACCATAATGAAGAGTATTGGACCCATGACAGACCTTTGCTGTACTACACTAGTCACTATCTTAATTGTTAGCTTTGTCCCTCTCACCACAAATCATCATGTTCTACTTTGCAGCTGCTTAGTTATCTAGTTTCTCAGGCTTTGTTCTTCCTCCAATCCCTCAATTTTCCTATGATCCTGCTGTGCAAGACTGAATCATAAACATGCTGAATTCCGAGAAGACTTTCTACTGGTACTCCCTTGTCAAATTCTCCTCTAACCTCAACTTATAACTTGGTCAAGCTTGACTGACATCTCCTTTTGACCAAGAACCCATGTAGCTTGCTGTCCTGGAGTTTGTTGACCTCTAGGAATGCTGCAAGCCTTGCCCTCAAGATACTCTCGATGATGTTTCCTGGCACTATTGTTAAGTTAACAGGCCTGTGGTTCCCCAGATGTTTTCTGCCACCTCTCAAGGGTACTACCATTGACAGTTTTCAGTCCTCTAGTTCTTTTGCACTTGGCAGTGAGTAATTGAAGAGCTTCATCAGGAGATGACGGGATTTCAGATGATTGCAAGAAGCAGCCCCTCTGATTCTTATATTTTTTCTTCTTCCCTAAGGTTATTCAGTTTCCTCTAAACGTCCTCCCTTTCTGTCCTGGTATCTGTCATTCTTCTCCCCATTCTGGCATGTCTACTCCCAGTATCATACCATCCCTTTCAAGTGACGACTGAAGCAAAACACACATTCTGTGCCTCTTCTTTTTCCATTTCTTCTGTGATCTTCCTGTCATCTTTGCTCAGCCTCACCATTATACCAAATAATCTATTGCTTTCCTTCCTAATTCCTTCTATGGATTCCCTTTCAACTGGTGTTTTACTATATTTGTTGCTTTTTGCTAGCCTCTTTGTACTGCGCCTCCTTCACGTCCTCCCACCTCTTGTATGTCCTATCTCTTGCTGTAAATCGAGAAAAATGGAAAGAGGAGAAAACATCTGGTCATTGTTACAGTTGTAATAGAAACAGTTCTGGCAGTGATTTCGTATAACAGACATTACTTGTCAAGTCGCAACTCATCCAGTTGTGAGTGATGAGTTGCAACATCAACTAGAAGTTACTTGAAGGCTACTAGAACCACCATCTGCATTATTCCTCAATATATATTGCCATATTCTTCTATCAAGTTATTTTTTAATCTAAGTATGGTTATTAGCATGTGCCCGTACAGTGCAAAAGGGCCTAAAAAAGAGTCTATAGCTATGACAACCATGAAGCAGAAGGAATATATTATACAAACTATAGTAAGTACAAAAACACGTTCAGTCTCACCACAGAAACGGCAAAAAGGCAATAAAATGTAACAAACTTTAATAGAGACTAAGCGGCTTTATTATAGTAAATACACTTCTTCAGATCATGAATTACAAAAAGAACTGAAAGATTTTATACACTAGTACTGTGACTCAGTCACATCAAGTTGAACCAGCTAAAATCAATTATTCAATTAAGTTAAACACAGCAATTGATTAACTAGCTATGCAACAAAAAGGAGGGAAGAAAAAAGCTTGTTCAAGTTCAGGTTTAAAAGATTCCCAACTTTTAAATATGAAGCAACATTCTGGTAAATAATTCCATTAGAATATTGATAATCTAAAAATTTTAAATCATCATTTGGTATATATAAAAGTTAAAGCATACACTCATTAAACTCATGTGTTCAAGAGTTCTTTTTAAAAAAAACATTTGTTATAAAAAGAAAAATATAATCTGTAATATAAACAATTACACAATTTTATATTTGTAACATATTCAATGTTTTTAATAATAGTTTATTACTGTGTAATTGTCTATATCACAGATTATATTTTTCTTTTTATAACAAATGTTTTTTTTAAAAAGAACTCTTGAACACATGAGTTTAATGAGTGTATGCTTTAACTTTTATACATACCAAATGATGATTTAAAATTTTTAGATTATCAATATTCTAATGGAATTGTTTACCAGAATGTTGCTTCATATTTAAAAGTTGGGAATTTTTTAAACCTGAACTTGAACAAGCTTTTTTCTTCCCTCCTTTTTGTTGCATAGCTAGTTAATCAATTGTTGTGTTTAACTTAATTGAATAATTGATTTTAGCTAGTTCAACTTGATGTGACTGAGTCACAGTACTAGTGTATAAAATCTTTCAGTTCTTTTTGTAATTCATGATCTGAAGAAGCATATTTACTATATGCGAAAGCGCTAGTCTCTATTAAAGTTTGTTACATTTTATTGCTACTTCTGTGGTGAGACTGAACGTGTTTTTGTACTTACTATTCTTGGCTTGTGACGAGCAGTCTCCGTTGGAAAGAGCAGTTTCTTTTGCTACATCATACAAACTATATGTAAAATGTAGCTACATTTCAGATCAAGTATTGAATCTTGCAACTTATTTTTCCTTTGCCAGTAAACTATCAATGGAATGATAAGAGGGGATATTTTCACTACCAGTTTAATTAGTTTCACATTTGCAACAGATTTTATCTGTCTAATCATCTGATAAATGGTAAGTGGATTTATCCTTGTAGAGCCCTTTCAGCAATAACTCAGACAACAAATGCAATTATAAAGTCAAGGGCTATACATACATACATATATATATATATATATATATATATATATATATATACAGACAATTCAGAAGAGCCAAGTAAACAACACATTTGGGAGAGCAGCAGCAACCAGCCCACTTGAAGAAAATCCATATGGATACAAGGAGAACAAGAATAATATAAAGGTGATTATTGAAGCTCAGGGGCAAACCCACGTCATAGCAACACCCACAGTACAAATTAACCACTGTGCCATTCTTTAATGACTGAATACCAAACATGGATTCAACAAGACAAGGACTAGTTGGTCACAGACAAACATTTCAAACAAATTTGGAAGGAGGTGGTAGTGTGATCTTCCTGGACAATTAGTACTGAACACAAACTCAGGAAATGGGGCGGGTGACACCGGACAATGAGGGTGAAGTGTGAATTCAGAGATTGTCAGGAACTGATTCTACACTGTCTGGAATAAAACTTTAAAAAATTCTCTTGGTCCTAGATCACTATATCTGCGGTGACTTTTTGCAATGTTGTCTCTGAAAGTAATGCACTTTGCTTTATTCCTCTATTGTATATTAAATCACCCTTCGGGATGGAAGTATGCAGGAAAGCACAATAGTTCATGAAGTGAGGTATAGTGTTTGATATTTATCAAATCTGTTGTAAACATGTTGGCTTTTACTATATTTTTGAGGCTATGTTTGCTGGATTAAATGCAGACTCATAACTTCTGTAATTATTCATTGGTTCATAGGTACTTACTTGGTTATTGTTCTGTAAGAATCTTATGAAGCATAGCTTCTTTATCACCCTTGTAATTTGTGTATACATAACCCAGAGGTGGACAGACCCAGGATATACACATGTTGCCCCTATCCATGAAGGCCAAAGGTATTAAGTGGAGGTGAATTTGCAGTTACCTACTCATTCATTCAAATTAAGCTTGAATAGAGTAAGAGAGGTACTTTGCTTTATGCGGAGTGGAAGCCATTTCCATAGAAACAGAATTATCTGTGATATATACACATCCGCCAACATGTCCCATTTATTTTGCAGAAGAGACTGAGGTCGATTGAGTGGGTGTTAATGCCACCATTGAACTTGGAAATACACAATAGTCCTGACAGACAACACCTCCCAGTTTGTTTTATGATACTGAAAAGAGGGACAAGGCTTTGAGAAAGTACATATAGTTTTTATGATTTAGACCCTTGGTTTTCTTAGTGAGGAAACACTGTGGTCATTCCAGTTGTGACAAGTGCTTGGACAAGAACATACTGAAAGGGTCATTAAACTCAATGATGAGCCTAATGATTACAGTGAAATGATTACATTGCTTGACCTTGGCCCTTTACCTTTAGATGTCAGCTTTGTGATGTAAAAGGATGGCCTTGCAATAGTGCATACATGGTGATCAAAGGATAGCTTGTTGCCAACATAGGTTCTCAGATCTCTGACTATGGATACATTTTCAGGGGTATGTTGCCAATGTTATCGTTACAAGGGGAGTCATGCTTGCCAAAGGATATGGTTACACAGTTCTTGGTGGTTAGTTTTAGTCCATGGTTTTGACACCAGCTATTTGTTTGGGACAGACCTTCTTGGAAGATCATGATGTCCTCTGTGATATTTACTATGGCACAAAGTTTGCAGTGATCTACAAACTTGGTCAGCCACAAACCCTTAACATTAGCTTTAACCACCATGAAGTAAATACTAAAGAGAAGTGGGTCCAAGGACTTGACACTGAGGTATGCTGCTAGTCTTTTGGAAGAGGTAGAGCTGCCCCACTTTATTTCCTGGGTTCTGTTCATGATCCAATTTACTACCCAATGAGTTACATAGAGATTTACATTTAGCATGGTGAAATTATTTATGATATGTGGGTGTGGATTTCATCAAGCATCTTCCATCCTGATGAAACACTGCTAAACTAAACATGAAACTCCAAAACCTGATAAACTTAACAAAAGCTATGTTTAGTTTAGCAAAAGTGTTTTTATCTTGAGAGTTAAATTTAGTTTTGTATGCAATTCTTTTTTTACTTATAAATACTGTTTATAATAGGATACTATTATAGGGCTTATTTATTTATATTTTTTAAATACAACAGGGGGTTTTATTTTTGAATTTGTTGTTATATTTATTTATCCAGGGGACAGATGTATCCATGCAGCCATTTCTATGTGCATAGAATTTGGCAATAAAGAATTCCACTTAAACAGTGGGTCATTAAGATGGAAGATGCTTTTGAATTTAACCTTTGCATAATCTTCGAATACCGAGCTGTTGGAAGTTGATTCAGGCCTTAGTCTTATGGTGAATGCTAGTGATTTATGGTCTGATTTATCCAGTGAGGAAGTTACAGTTGGTGGGGAGCAAAGCTGTCCTATTTTGTTGTCCCTAACTGGGGTATGGTCCATATTGTTCATATTGATGAAGTCCAGAAATTTCTGGGTATGCATGTTTGAGATGGTATAAGCCTCTCAGTTTATGGAAAGGGAGCTGATGTCTCCTAGGTGGATGGTGTTTGGTTTAATACATAGTGACTCCATACTTCATATTAGTTAGGTAGGAGGTATGGGCTGAGGGAGGGCCTAGAGTCACTATGATATGATAAAGTGGGTTTTTTTGCACATGGTGGATTTCCAGGTTATTATCTTTGTTAATGAGTCTGGCAGTGAATTTATTTTCATTTATGTACTTATTTATTTATTTACTTATTTATCCTTTGTTGACCAGGTTAGTCCTACTAGGCTAGTAGCATCTTTTCAGGGGATACCCAAGTTGGTATTTATACTACTATGGGGAAATTTTGCATGGGCATTGGGGAACCTCCCCCTATCTTTTTAATAGGTTTTGTGGAATCTTTTATAGCCACCTGAGTTACCAACAGCTCAAGCAGATGAGGCCTTGGTGACATCTCATCCAAAAGATAGCAAACTCATGATGAGTGTAGCACCCCCATTCTAAGCTGCACTGCAGTGTCAACAACTGATATGCTTGTAAGGGGAATAGAACCCACAGTCTTTTGCACCAACGGTGAGTGTGCTACCTGATGCACAACTGACACTACAAAACTTTTGTTCTAGGAATATGGAGATACCACCATTTTTAATACCTTTGTCTAATACAGTGGACCTGAAAATTTGAATGAGAACTTGGAGAACATGCATCTTAGAGAGTAATCATTGTTCAGTTTTCAGGCAAGCTTCTCTGTCAGCTGGAATGAACCCTAGAGAGCAATAGAATACATATCAAATCTCACATCCAGAAGTGGTCTAATGAAATCCTTTTCTATTTATTCCTGTTTCTAAATAAACTCCTTTTGTTTCTTCTATATAAGAACAATCTGACTGAATTCTTGCTTTAAAATGCTTGCTGCATTCAGCTTTTACTTAGTACTTGAAATCACGTCCTTCCATTTTGCCTAAAACAGTGATTGCTGTCATGACCTTCTTCCCCATAATGCAGACACCACACTTCTCTACAATCACTTTTAATATGACCCTGCTATCCACAGTGAGATTAGGACTTCAGCTGGCCAGCATAAAAAGGACTCTCTTGTCAACACCAGAAACAGAATTGTTAGGTAAATGTTTCACCATGGCTTCCCTCCCCACATTTCTATTTCCTCATTATTCCAAAATCCTGAGGTATCAAAAGAAGGCTCGATGTTTTCCAAAATGTCACATTAAGACTGCAACCAAAGGTTAGCATCAACAGCCTAACACAGATTCATAATAACAAAGATTGATTGCCTGATTTGTCAAATTATTGTACAAAGCAAACTGCAAAATCTTTCCAAAGGACATCACTTCCTCCCCTGCGAATAGGAATGGAGGAGGAACTAGAGAATCATTCTCTTCTGATATAAGTAGGGCTAGGGCGTCATGTACATCTCAGGGCTTCAGGCCACACTCTTGTTTTAAAAGATATGCTTCCTTAAGCAGACCATCTGGTATCTCATCCATTGCTTTGAGTCTAACAGCAATACACCTTATATTATTAGACTGACACTGTCTGCAGATGCTTTAGGGTCATTTTATGTGTGTTTCACTGCTGTTCTGTTCTCAGCTTCTGTCATACAGCCTTGTTTGGAAATTGATTTAGATATAACTCAGCCAGTCCAAAACTACTTCCAGTAGATTATAAGCTGAAACAAACAGTGGAAACAAAATCACCTGATATTATAGCAGCCCCACAAGAAACCTCTGTGTCTTCTGCCTTGACTAAAGCTGATGCATCTCTCCAGAAGGCAATATTCTCAGCATCAGATACAATACCTTCTTCCAAAAATAATAGATTTAGCCTAAACTTATATTTTTAATTTCCTTCATAAAAGGAATTATTCAAACATAAAGTCTCTTTCTCACCACTGTCAGTTCCCACTTCTGTTGCATCTTGCATGTTAATATACAAAGCTCCACCTACAGGAAGATGAAGAGTTAAAGCAGTGATGCAGGAGGGGAGACTGGCCATTGCTGGTATCAGAGAAACCTGGGTCACAGTTAGTAGAGGGTAAGATACAGAGGTGCTAAAGTATACATTGTTTAGGATGACAAAGAGGGGAAAGATAGAGAACCATCAGTATCGATAATGGAAGGCACAGGTGCAAGATCAGAGAGGAGGAGGAATGCTACCCCATAAGAGAAGTATGTTTAAAATCTGTACAGAGAACTTACATTTTTTTTAAACTTGATTTAATAACTTGTTTTGGAAAGATATTTTAAGCCATATGATTTAATTCCAGTTCAAGTGTGAGCTGTGGATCTTTTTTATGCATGCTGCTTAAGTTTAAGCCCCTTAAAATATAAAGATTAATGGTTAAAGCGGGGAAAGGGAGCAGACAGTCAAAGCATACAGTAATTGCCCTTGGAGCAGGGCTGGATTTAGAAATGATGTGGTCCTAAGCTATGGGGAGCTGTAGACAGCCTATTCTGCAAGGGCTATTGTAGACTAAGGCAGTACAGGGGATGGATAAATAGTTGCTCCCTTAGAGCTTTAAACTATGACTTTAATTATTCAAGTTCAAGACGTTTATAAACAACAAATTAGATTATGAATGCTTTAATATATGAAATTATAATAAAACTAAGAAATTTAAAGAATTATGATATTTAAAGAGGCCCCATTAGATTTTTAGACCCTAAAATGTAGCTTGTTTAGCTCATGCTCAGATCTGACCCAGCATTAGATTTAATGTAGTGGAAAGAGGGGACAGCTGGTGGACGACAGTCTAGCAGCCTTTCAAAGGAACAGTATGAAAAGCAGAGGCAGAGAATTAGCAAGCAGGCTAAGTTTGTAAGGTGTGCTATGTACATTACACATTCAAATCTGGCATGAGCTATGCATGAGATCTTAAATTCCATGGCAGAGAGAGAGAACAAAGAGTTGGCCGAAGTCTTGGACAATGAGAGATTCAATCAGCAGGTGTTAGACTGTAGCAGAAGGGACAGAACTATGGATGCCGTCCTGATCAAGGTGAGGGGATCAGACCCAAACAGGTAAAAGTATCATTCACTAATAATGATCACACCAATATGTGATTATATTAGGGGAATAGTAAGAACTCAAGTAGCAAATACAACGATGTGGGATTTTATCAAGATGAATTATAATCAGCAGTCAGAAGGGATCAGAGACAATTTAAAAACCTAAAGGCAAAAAAAGGAGGTGACCAAGCTATGGCAATATGTCATGTAAGGAAGAAGACAAGTATGGCTACATAGCAAGGTGAGGCTAATAACTTGAGTAAAAGAGACAAGTAGAAGAAAGCAGATGGGAGGTAGATCCTGCAAAGTACAATGAAGCAAACAAAGTGGTGACAGAGGAGATGAAGGCAGCAAAGCAGTAGTTGAACATCAGGATAAAGGAGGAGAAAGTGAAGAGGAATCTAGTTGTCTTGAAGGAGGATAGCAGCAAAGACAAGATCAGATGTATTCTAAAATACACAGGTATATGGCCAATGTGCTGACAGATCCGCTGAGAGCTTATGAACTTTAATGGCCAATGCATGGGGAAATGGATGATGCCAGACCAATGCACTTACAAGTGCAGAGTAGGGAAAACCTAACTATTGGTAGGTTAGCCTAACAATGCTTACTGGGAAAGTCATGAGGAATATTCTGACAGAAAAGCTGGTTGCTTTCATAAACAGCAATAATTCCAGTACACTGAGGACACCAGCTAATATGGGCTCATGGCTAGAAGGAGATGTGAGTCAAGCCTGTTCTAGTTTTATGAATGGTTATAGCAGAACTACCTAGCGTGCTTAATACAACCACTCTTCTGTTCTCTCCTTCTCACCCCATGAATTACAGCAACTACTGTCCAAACGTTTCAAATGTATCAGCAGTTCTGCTCACAGTGGAAAACTCCAGGAAAACAAAAGACCATATAGTAAAATGCAAAAATGTATTCTAGCGCCTCGGTGTAACCACCTTCAAGGAATAACACAAGTACAAAAAACACACCCTTCTTATACATCCATAAATTACATTCAATTAATTAAACAATTAATCAATTTACTTAAAATTATTCATTTAAAGCAAACACTTCAGTATCAACTCATTATTTAAGCCTCTAGGTACCAAAGTTTTATATTTTAAAATGTATATGCTTTCCTTATACATCAATATTTGTTTTAATACATTTTCATTCTTCTCAATACACTCAAGCTTTTCTAAAATGGTACCATATAACAAACTTTCATCACTATTATGATATTTTTTAAAATGTGAGGATATTATTTTCTCTTCCCTTTGATTTTTCACGTCACGTTTGGACAATAGTTGCTGTAATACCTAATGTGCTTACCTGGACTTAAGCCATCCCATAAAAGCAGCTGCTTGGATTATTTTAAAGGTTAGAGGTAGGACTGATAATGAGAATGTCGCAGATTCCCAAATGTATTAATTGACAGATTACCAGGGAAGTCTGTCTGGGTACTCTCAGGGAGAAAAGATCCAAAGTATTATAAAAAAACCTTTTAAGAATAATAATTTTACAATCTTCCAAAATAATACAAAAACATCTACAGTTTAAATGCTTATACCAAATTAGACGTAATGTGAAAACAATGGCTAAGAATAGATACATCTTATATGGCAATGATTTAAATGATTTAATATTTACAGAAGTTTCAGCCAGTTTATAGAAAAAGTATAGGTAAGTTGGTATAATGCAAACAGGAATTGCAATATGAAGTGAGAGAAAAAACAGGGTTATGGCCTATTAAGAAAGAGTGGCAGGGCAGCAAAACTGAAGCAAGGAAGCAAGTGAAGAAGGGAGAGTACGGAGGTGTAAGGCATGAATAGGTACTCATTCATATTTAGGGATATAGTTTATGCTGGGATTGAACAAGAACAGAGAGAGATTTTGGCTAGTAAGACTTTCAGAATGGTTTAACGGACTGGAGGGAGGGTATTGGGATGATGGATACAGGTAAGGAATTCCAGGCCTTAGCAACATAGAGTACAGACCATGCACAGAAGATTTGTTAGGTTTGTGGACAGAGAGGAGTTATTGGTCACTGGATTGTAATGTCCAATTAGGAATATAGTTGTTTAGAATGGTATTTAATGCTGGACAAGCAGATGGATGTTGGATAATTTTATAGGTGGTAAAAAGTTGTGTATATGTTAGTTGATGGGGTTAATATATTTAAGCTGCATATGGCACACAGTAAATAACTAAATATGAACACCTCTCTTTCTATCCGTGTATCTATCTATTCATCTATCTATGTATCTATCTATATCTGGTAGTGGTTTGTTGAGAAATTGTCATTCAGTGATCTGAAACAAAATACCAACCAAAACTGGATGAATCATGGAGCAAAATTATCTCAGAACTATATAGGGTGACATGGTCATTAAGAAAATGTATAAATATGGTGAAAATTAATTTAGATGATTTGACTGAAAGACAATGATTGACAACAGATTTTTAATACCACTGTCTAAGGTTGAATTTTACTTATATCACTGTTTATTTTTTGTTTTTGTTTGGATCACTTGTCTGTATGCTTAATAAAGGATTTTCGACTGGAAAGGCTGTCTACCCTGCTTACATTACTTCTGAATACCTACTAGAGTTAATAATTCTGCATAATTTTAATAATATTTCAAAATAAATGTTTATTTTTGGATTTAGGACATTTTTAAGTTTGTTACTTCTACTATCATTTATTTACTTTTTTTCTGTGCTTTAATATATAGTGATTAACCAGACATACAGGAATTGAAAAACTTCCACGCAGAGGAGTTTCTTACACTGCTTTAATTTTATTTATATTCTTATATCCTGACTTGGATTAGGTTAAGTTAATCAGGCTTAGTCTGTATTGTTGAACCAAACCAGCAAAAGGAACAAGCAGGCACGATGTAGAAATACACTACTTTAATAACCACAGGTTAGACAATATTCCACAAGTTAAGCGCTTTCTTCCCCAACTGCAAGGGACTTCATCAGAACAAATGAATGTAACATCCCAGCCATTTTTGTGTGTGTACCCCACCCCAATTAATCATGTTTAATTTAACAGAAAGCTTTAAAACATAAAAGGTAAAACATAATATAAACTCAACCTATGCATGCTAAAAATGTGTTGTATGTATGAATTAAAACACTATCCTAAAATACTTTTTAACTTTAAAATACTAGCTATGCTAGTCATTTCATTAATTCTTGGATACTCCACAACATTCAAACGCAGCTGCCATTTCAGCTCACTGATGTCCAAATGTATATCTAGACATTTTCCCTGAATGTCTTTTTTAAAAAATATATAAAAATGGCTGGGATGTTACACTCATTTGTTCTAATGAAGTCCCTTGCAGTTGGGAAGAAAGCACTTAACTTGTGGAATATTGTTTCATCTGTGCTTTTTGAACTATTAAAGTGGTGTATTTCTACATTGTGCCTGCTTGTTCCATTTGCTGGTTTGGTTCTTCAGTTTGTTGTTGTTGCAAAGATGTACTTAGTCTGTATTGTCCAAAGGGAGTGATATATATATATATATATATATATATATATATATATATATATATATATATACACACACACACACACACACACACACACACACGCACACACACACACAAACACAAGTGCAGCTTTTATATACAAATGTAGAAACACAAGTACATACACGCACATACACACAGATATATATATATATATATATATATATATATATATATATATATATATATATATATATATGTGTGTGTGTGTGTGTGTGTATAAAGTGACACCCCAACCCCATGTGCAAAATGGGAAAAGGAGTTGAGGATATATATATATCTGTATACATATATATATCTGTATACATAGATATATCTGCATACACACACACACACACACACACACACACACACCTATATATATATATATATATATATATATATATATATATATATATATATATATATATAAGGAGGTGGGGGGATTGCTATAATCTATTCCAGTAATCTCACCATTTCTCTTATCTCACATCCAGTACCATCTTTCTACCCAGCAGAAACACTGATAGTTAACCTTAAACTATTTTATTTATTTTTTATTTTATTTAACATTTGTTGACCGGGAAAGTCTGACTAGGTTCCAGGTGACAATATCCCAATACTAGAAAATATCCTCTCCTATCTCTCCCTGAACAACCCAAATGAAAAAATCCTGCTTGGTGACACAAACATTAACTGGCTAACATTAAATAACCCTACTTCCCCACAAAATATTAACCTCTATGGATTTAGCCAGCTAATTACCAAGCCAACTCACTGTAATCATACCAACACTACATATACCCTCATTGACTGGATACTAGTCTCAGCGCCAACCAAATACCACAGTCCTGATACCCTCCCTGACTCCCTAAGTGACCACTCTCCTATAAAAGTGCTGAGATATACTAGTCAACTCCCCAATCCACATAAATACTTAATTAGGCATAATATTTCCAACTTTAGTCCAGAAACCATTAATACTCTCATATCCAGAGTTAGCTGGGACTTCCTCACCCATCTCCCCTTAGATGAGGCTGTCACTGCTTTCAATACTACCTTTCTCAACATTGTTAACTTACTAGCTCCACCTCATAAAATTAGGACAAAAGCTAAAATATCTCCTTGGCTCACTAAAAACACTAAAACACTCATGAAGTGTAGGAATAAGTCCTGGAAAAAATGGCTACAAACAAAAAACCCTATGATCGACAAAGATATAAAGAACAAAGGAACCTGGCCAAAAGACAAATCAACAAGGACAACCCCCCTACCACACTAACATCCAACCCTAAAAAATTCTAGAACACTATCAATCAAATACTCCATCCTGGAAACCCTACCTCTCCCAACCCCACCCCAGAAAAGACACCAGAAGAAACCGCTAATATCTTCAACACTTATTTCGTAGAATCTATATCCAAACTCTTTAATTCAAACAGCCCCAATCATACTAACCCTGCTAACCCAGTATCCCCTACAAAAAATACTCATCCCAATATTTTCCCCCTAAAGCCCATCCCCACAACATACATTCATACCCATTTCTCCAAACTTAAACCATGCTCTGTATCTGTGGACAACATCCCATCTTACTTTCTCCAGTCAGCTGCTCACTCACTTGCCTTTCCTATCTCAATCTTAATATACCGTTACATCTCTGAATCCAAGATACCTTCCATCTGGAAACACTATACCAATACACAAAGGAGGTAACTCCACTGAAATCTCAAACTTTAGGCCTATTGCCATCCTCTCCCCCCTGTCAGAAATCCTTGAAAAATGCATCCATACTCAAGTCATTGAACATCTCACTCAGGAAAACTTACTAACACCAACACAACACGGCTTTCGACCCAAGTATAGTACACACACAGCACTTCTATCCTTTTTATAGGTTCATAGGTTCATAGGTTCATACTAGGCTATCTGCCCGAGGGCATTTACAAGCCTAGCCCATAGTTTTGTGGCCGCCACCACCCCCTTTTAGGAACTATACTCCATATTTTTTTTTGTTTGCTGTGTGACAGTGACAGAGAGGTAATCCCTGGTATATCTTCTATCTCCCATCTCATTGGTCAAGTATTTCTTCTGAACAAGGCCAGCGAGGTGCTCTGCCTCTCATATACCGGTTTTTATTCACAGCATGGGGAGTCTTTGGTGATGAATCTATCCTCCCCCCTCCCCCTATTAATATTAATAACGGCCTCTAAGTCTCCGCCTCTTCCATGTGACCTTGGTGACTTGAGATGATCTTTTGAGGGTGGTGAATCATATTCATCAAATCTGGGTGTGACATGGCCTATGTTAGGCAGCAGAGGTCACCAGCAAGCATGTGCTTGAGTAGATTAGATCAGTTCTTCTAAGGCAGGCAGAGACAGACAGATTTTGACCTTTATTTATCCTTTGGTGAGGAACTTTTGTGGCCTCTCCGGCTGCTATACAGTCAATGTCAGATACATTCAAATGGGGGCTTGTACTCAATACTGAGTAGATGATGATAGAGGATCTAGACTAGACCTTGATCTAGATGAGATGATAAATCTGGCAATGTAAGGTGCAAAGAAGGTCTTCCTAACTAACTACTTACATGGGTGTGAGACAATGACCTACTATCAGGTCCTGATAAGGTCCCTGTGCCTCCTTCTGTGCTCAGTGGATTGCCACTATTTACTAGCTTGGGGTAGCCTTGTTTTTTGGTTTTTTTTTTGCTTATTGGCTTTGGCATTTGCTTTTAAGCCATGGCTCTGGCTTCTGTCCAGAATTTACCCTTCTGACCCTTCTGAGATGTTTTCTGTTAGATTGTCAGGTGTTGCAGTTTGCTGCCTGATTTGTGGCTTTGTTTGTCATTGTCAAACTGTGTTTCTTTTGCTTGTTGCTAAGTAAATGAGAAAAAAGAGAGCCACCCAGGACTTACACCACTTGTGACAGGCTTTGAGTCTGACATGGCCAGCAACTCTGACCCTGTGGTTCTGTCACTAGTCCAGCCAACCAGTGCATTGTGATGTATGGGTTAACATTTAAGCTGATGAGTTTGATGAGTTTTCAATGATACCGTATTGTATGTGTGAGCGGCCCATGGTAGGCTGAGGTAGAGTGCTGTTTTCCTCAATGGCCTCATCAATGGCTTTGGTGACAAAAGTCTAAAAAAGTCAACCAAGCGTAGCCTGCCACAATGCCAAACTGGGATGGGATCAAAGTCTGCAAATTCAGTAAATTCTTTCCTTGAGGTCCATTATATGAGGTCCCATGGTTTTGCAGGCATGGCTTTTTGTCACAAGGCTTGTCAAGCTAATGGGCGGTAATTTCAGCAGGCACCGTGAGCAAGATGCTTGTGGTGGGACCACAGTTGCATGGGTACATATCCAGAGGTGATTGCCAGAGATCCTAGACTAATGTTTAACAGCTGTTTGTAGCTGTGGGTTTTTCGTGGGTTGCACAGTAAGCAGCACACGCAGGAGCAGTTCTCACTTCTCTCCCATTTTGGCTTGGTTTTTGCCGCTAGGAGAGCTGTCTCTGCTTGGGGAGGGGAGAAGTGGGCACCTCGAACTCACCAGCCGTGTGTCTGCTGGGGAGGGGTGAGAGATTTACTGTCACTGACCTACTGATGTAGTTCTGCTGATCTCTCATCTTCATTCCCATGAACTAGTTCTGATACAGGCCTATCCTGGAGTTTCCTCAGGTTTCTTTATAGCTATTAAAAGGCTCCTTTGTTGTGTTTCTTGAGCTTTTCTAGAGCTTTTTTGCTCAAAATGATTTTATGGATGATTTTACCTTTTTTCTTACTTTTAGTGATCAGGTAGTAGCTTCCTTTTAGTGTTTTAGGATTTTGTTTTATGGCTGGGGTCCACCTTACTGACGTTTGTGTTTTTGTTTGGGGTCCACCAGACCAGACTTGACGCTACTTTTGCTGAGTCTGTTTGGTTGTGATTGCCTTCATTTTGCAGTGATGCAGGTGCTGTAGTACTGAAGGCATTTGAGAGTGATTCAGCTGCTTGAGTACTGTTTTCTGCAGGCTCGAAGTGTTAAAGGAGACCACACTCTCTTTACTGGTGTGAGTTTTATTTCGAGAAAGTTCTATACGGACTCTTTTTATTTCAGGTGGGGGTGGGATGAGACCTCCAGCGAGGGATTGGTTGTGATCTGATCTCACCAGTGAGGGGTATACTTCCGGTGTTGAACATTGTGCTCCCATGTTCGTGATGATGAGATCAAGTATGTTTTCAATACCATTTCCCTGGCCAGAGATAAGCACAAACTTGTCTCCTGTCTTTTTCTTGATCTCTCAAAGGCCTTTGACACAGTCTCCCACTCATTACTAATTAACAAGCTATCTAACCTCACCTTCTCCCCTGATACTGTGGCATGGTTTGAAAGCTATCTCAAAGACAGATTCCAGTATGTTAGTTGGGAAACTGCCTTATCTTCTCCTCTACAAATAAAAATGGGTGTCCCTCAAGGATCCATTTTATGACCATTGCTACTCAATATCTTCACAAACTTACTCTACACCTCCTGACAACTCTCCTCCATTATACAATATGCTGATGACTCTACTATTTTAACTATAACTAACTCTCACTCAGAACTCTTAACAGCAACCCAGTCATCAATATACTCTGTAGAAACATGGATCTCCAATAACCAACTCATACTTAACCCTAAAAAAACAAAACTACTCTTCCTACCTAAATCAACAAATCACATTAAGACCTCCTTTACCATCCATTCACTCAATAACACACCAATCATACCTGAATCAAGCTCAAAACTGCTAGGCATCACTACTGATGACCAGCTCAAATTTGATCGCCACATAAATAACTGCATCAGGAAAACCCAGCTGAAGCTAGGTGTGCTATAACGAAATAACAAATTCCTTACTCTGGAATCATGAACAGCCCTCACCCATGCCTATCTTCTTCCCTGCTTAACATACTGCTCCCAAATTTTTACTAATCTAAACTTCACACTTACTGCTAGACTTCAGACTACATAACACAAAATAGCTAGATTTGCAACCCAACAACCCTACAGATCTCACCACTGTCTCTCACTTAAATACTTAAACTGGTTAGAACTGCCTCAACTCCTCCTTCTCTTGCAGCTCCAAACTATACATGCAATCCTTTATCAGCCATCCTTTTTTCCAGCCTTACACTCTATTATCTCCCACTATGCTCCCACAAGAAACCTCCATAGCTCTTCTCAAGATCTTCTAAAAATCTATAAGCCCAAATCTAAAGCAGGACAAAACATATACAGCTACCACCCCTCAATGGAATGTAACATGCTACCTCTTGAGATTTGAACACAGGCTCATCCCAAAAAGTTTAAGCTAGCACTAAAAGAACATCTTACCAAAAAGTGGATCTGCACTGCTCAAACCCTCCCTGAAAACTCTCCATCTTCTCATCAGACTCTCCTTCTACACTTTCCCATTCAATAAACTCCTCTCTGAATAGATTTTTTTCCTGCAAATGTTCACAAAATGTATTTTGTTTTTGCAACTATACCTTTAATATTTGTTGAACCACTAAATTGTTACTTCTGCTTAATTACAACTTTTCTAAACCAATTTGCTTAAGTCCACTTGTATAATATTTGTGATAATCTACCATTCTACTATGTATGTACTGAAGCTTTTTCTCCACTTGTTTTTTAAACCTGTAACTTGCACCATATGTTTACTAAGTATGTACTGAAGCTTTTCTCCCTGGGCCTCTGCTGAAAAAGGGCTTCGGCTCAGCCAGACATTCCCAGTCAACAAATGTAAAATAAATAAATAAATAAAATAAAAATATATATTTATGGGAAACATTTAGTGGAATGTTCATAATACTGACCCCCGGATTCTCTATAGCTTGCACGGCATGCAAGATCGTTGCAGGAGCTCAAGCAGGCAATATGTCTGCCGTGCGATCCAGGAACAGCCTGGAGGGGCATGCATGAGTGCTCCTGCACTAATCCTGCATGGACTAAGCCCCTGTATGCAAATCACCACATTTGCAAGAGAAATCTATGCAAATGAGGTGATTTTGAAGTCCAGGAAGCTTGTAACCGGCTGTGCAGGACTAGTGCTATCTGCAGAAATGTACGCGGTTAGTAGTAAGCATGCCAATGGCCAAGTATAAGACCACTGGCATTGCAAACAGTAAAAAAATACAAAAATCAACTTTTATTTTTTTTAGCTGATCTAGGCTGTTTAAGTGTAGGACAGCAGTGCGCAAACGGGATCTGGGAAAAAATAACAAAATGAACCTAAATTAAGCATTCTGACTAAAATCAGTATTCTGCCATGCAAGTCAATGGCAGGCAGAAGACAACATGGCCAGTGAGTAGTGGTTGCTAAGGGGGGATGCTCAGTGTGAGACATGTAGCTATGCATTAGCAGGCAATCCTATGCAAATGAGGGAAAGGATAGTGAATCCCAGTTTTCCCCAGCATGTGTGTCAGGTCCCAACAGTGTAAGAATAGGAATAGCTTGGTGCAAGCCTAGGAGTTAGGTGACATCATGGGGGTGTGTGTCAGGCATACTGTAAGCAAATTGGAGCCCTGTGGCTTGGGTTTGCCCCTAGCTTAGTACAGCTAAGCTAGGGGGTGTGTCTAAACCTGCCTAGCACTCTTTACAGTGTCTAAGCAGGTGTGCGCTGCACACCGGGTTTTAAAGGCAGAAAAAAAAGTTAAACCAGGAAATAGCAACAGTGTGCACATTTGTGCACTCTGTTTGCACGGCGCACCCCGGTGTTTAAAGAGGAAGGCAATAGGAAGGGATAACAGTAGTAGGAAGGTAACCAAGGAGAGCTAGCATAGCTGCCAGGTGAAATGTATCAGAATCAGACAATTACATAGGCAGTAGACCAGCCCAGCCCAGAACACTACTATAAACAATGCAAACACCTTCCCCTCTGTTTTTTCCCACACTCTACACCACCAGTGTAAACAAGAGGGGAACCTTTAACACTCACAACAGCAAAATGATAGGGACTGCAATAGCTATCATACAACAAACTGTGGAAGAGGCTGAGGGTGGTGAGGATGTGAATGTTGTCAAGCAAACCACAGTGAGGAGACAGAGAAGAGTGTACAGACCCAGGGTAACCTACCTGGGGCTACATGAGCTGGAGATAGTGGAGCACTATAGGGTGGACAGGGTCCTCTGACAGCAAATTGTTGAGCTGTGCCAGCCACGCCTGACACACAGAACTAACAGAGGGGAGCCCATCCCAGCGGATACCAAGGTATGTGTAGGCCTACGAATACTAGCTACAGGTACCTTCCAAAGGCCATCTGGGGATATGATGGGGATTTCACAGGCATCAGCATCCAGGGTACTCCATCAGTTCCTGGATGCCATGTCAGCACATGTCAGTGAGCACGTATATTTCCTCAACACTCGTGAGGCATTGGCCAGCAATATGAAACTGTTCCACCAAATACCAGAATATCCTGAGGTAGTGTGTGCTACAGACTGCATGCACATACGCATCAAAGCACCACCCAATGAGCGGGGTAGGGTCTACATCAACCTCAAGGGCTTCCCCTACATCAACTGCCAGGTCATGTGTGATGCCCAGGGCATAATAATGAATGTGTGTGCTGGTTGCCCTAGAAGCTATCACAATTCTCACATCTGGCATCTGACACAGCTGTACCAGAGATTTGCCAATGGGGACATCCCTGATGGTCACCTAGTGGGGGATGCTGGATACACACTGGAGCCGTGGCTGATGACACCCATCAGAAATGCACACACACCTGAACAGGAACTCCATAATGAGGCACACGCACAGACCAGAATTATAGTAGAGCATGTGTTTGGGATGCTCAAGTCATGGTTCCGGTGCCTGGACACATCTGATGGAGCCTTGCAGCTACATGTACCCAAATTATCCTTGTATGTGCCATGCTACACAATATGATCCTGTGGAAACAGCTGCAGCAGAAACAGCACAGGGCAGGGCCACACCACCCCCCACCATTGCCAAGGCCTGCACAGGCACAGAGTGACTCGGAGGAGGAACAACCTGAGCCTACCCCAGAAGGCAGAAGGAGGAGTGCCCAGTATGCCCTGGACTTGGCAAAGAGGCAACGCATAGCACATACACTGACACAGGAGGGACCCAGGAAATAACACCTCTCTCTTACTCTCACATACAGTAAAAGGGATGCCAAACATTACACTACCTGTGCTTAACCATGTGTAGGGAGTCTACTATGTGTATCTGACATAGGCAGCCCTGCAACACCACCCTCACTACTGGGACACCCACAAGGTAAGTGACTCACACATGCCAGTCAGGGGGATTCACATACCCAACAACAGTCACAGCCAGCAGGACAGGTGTAGACAAACACAAACAAAGGCTGTTCTATGGCCTCTGAATGAGGGCCTACACAGACAGACTACAGCAGGTCAGGCAGTGGGATGTCATTTCTGAAGGGTTGGAAGCCAGAAACTAATATGTAGGTAAATAAAAGCTAAGATCTGTAATACACTGGTATGCCTCTAGTTAGCATGATAGGTAAGACTACAGAATGAAATGGAGTAGCCGACATACCAGTACAGTCCTAGCAAATGTGTACAAATGACAGGTATGCCCCCCTCATCCTACGTAGTAATGTAATAACAGTCAGGTGTGCCCCCCAATCCTGTGTAGAAATGTAGTAATAGTCAGGTGTGCCCCCCCATCCTACGTAGCAATGTAAGAACAGTCAGGTGTGCCCCCCAATCCTGTGTAGAAATGTAGAAAAAGTCAGGTGTGCCCCCCATCCTACTTAGTAATGTAATAACAGTCAGGTGAGCCCTCCCAGTCCTGTGTAGAAATGTAGAAATAGTCAGGTGTGCCCCCCCCCCATCCTAGGTAGAAATGTAGTAACAGTCAGGTGTGACCCCCCCAATCCTTTGTAGAAATGTCGAAATAGTCAGGTGTGCCCCCCGTTCTACATAGTAATGTAATAACAGTCAGGTGTGCCCCCCAATCCTGTGTAGAAATGTAGAAATAGTCAGGTGTGCTCCCCTATCCTACGTAGAAATGTAGTAACAGTCAGGTGTGCCCCCCCAGTCCTGTGTAGAAATGTAGAAATAGTCAGGTGTGCCCCCCATCCTACATAGTAATGTAATAACAGTCAGGTGTGCCCCCCAATCCTGTGTAGAAATGTAGAAAAAGTCAGGTGTGCCCCCCCATCCTATGTAGTAATGTAATAACAGTCAGGCATGCCCCCCCATCCTATGTAGTAATGTAATAACAGTCAGGTGTGCCCCCTCAATCCTGTGTAGAACTAGTCAGGTGTGCCCCCCATCCTAGGTAGAAATGTAGTAACAGTCAGGCGTGCCCCCCATCCTACTTAGTAATGTAATAACAGTCAGGTGTGGCCCCCCAATCCAGTGTAGAATTGTAGTAATAGTCAGGTGTGCCCCCCCATCCTATGTAGCAATGTAAGAACAGTCAGGTGTGCCCCCCAATCTTGTGTAGAAATGTAGAAAAAGTCAGGTGTGCCCCCCATCCTACGTAGTAATGTAATAACAGTCAGGTGAGCCCCCCCCCAAGTCCTATGTAGAAATGTAGAAATAGTCAGGTGTGCCCCAATCCTGTGTAGAAATGTAGAACTACTCAGATGTGACCCCTATCCTATGTAGAAATGTAGTAACAGTCAAGTGTGCCCCCCAGTCCTGTGCAGAAATGTAGAAATAGTCAGGCGTGCCCCCATCCTACATAGTAAGGTAATAACAGTCAGGTGTGCCCCTCCAATCCTGTGTAGAAATGTAGAAATAGTCAGGTGTGCCTCCCATCCTTTGCAGAAATGTAGTAACAGTCAATGCAAAATGATCGAAGGATACCCTGCAGAGACAGCATGCTACCTGCAGGTGTACAACACAAAAGTCAACACTGCAGTACAAACTACCTGGACTCAATCCACACATTCAATACAGACGGGCATACTGGGCATGCCCACACACTTAGAGAAATGAAGGCAATGTCAGTCAACAACATACTGAAAGGTCATACTGGGCATGCTCACACACCAAAACACATGAAGGCCATGTCTGCAAATACCAGTGAACCATATCTGGCAGCCACAGATGTTAGTTCAGACAATCCTCAGTATGCACCAATCATGCTTTGCACACATGGTGGATAGGAATACAGACATATATGTAAGGACAACACACTATAATAAGCCAAAGGTAGACGTACATAGATGTGTGGAAGAGGGTGACTGTGACAAGGAGCCATCCAGGCCTGTCCCACCCAGCACACAGCCAAAGGGCCACAACCACACGAGGGTCAGATGTCACTCACTGCAGATACTAGCCACCGGTATCTGTCAGCATTACAGATTATGTGGTGCACGTGCTAGCTGTGCAACATGAATGTACAAGGAAGTAGTCATCTAGCAGATGTATACACGTACCTGTGAAATATGACCCAGTCTGTGCCTGCATGTGGCATGCCAACCCCTAGATGAATGTGTTATGGCCCATGCACACACACTGCCCTCCCCATAGCCCTACTATGACAAGCATGCTTAGGTCATCCACTGTGAAATACACTTTTGGGAGAGTTGTAGCCCAGTAATCTCCTTGGCGTGTCCCATAGCTGTGTACTGCTGTAGTGTGATAAACTAGTTAGGTAGGAGTTCCAATCCCAGACATGGCAACTGTGTGTGTGTGTGTGTGTGTGTGTGTGTGTGTGTGTGTGTGTGTGTGTGTGTGTGTGTGTGTGTGTGTGTGTGTGTGTGTGTGTGTGACTGTCTGTCTCTGTCTGTGTAGAGAGCAATGCTTTTTAGGGTGATCACACTCCCTACAATTGAAATGCTCTACTTTGGTAAGGCTGCTGATGTCATTCACCTAGAAATACACCTCTGGGAAGGTTGCAGCCTAGTAATCTCTGTAGTGTGTGCCATAACTGCGTACTGATGTAGTGTGATAAACTAGTTAGGTAGGAGTTCTAATCCCAGACTTGGCAAGTGTGTGTGTGTGTGTGTGTGTGTGTGTGTGTGTGTGTGTGTGTGTGTGTGTGTGTCTGTCTGTCTCTGTCTGTGTAGAGAGCAATGCTTTTTGGGGTGGTCACACTCTCTACAATTGAAATGCTATACTTTGGTAAGGCTGCTGATGTCATCCACCTAGAATACACCCCTGGGAAGGTTGTAGCCCAGTAATCTCCATAGTGCATGCCATAACTGCATACTGCTGTAGTGTGATAAATTAGTTAGGTAGGAGTTCTAATCCCAGACTTGTCAAATGTGTTTGTGTGTGTGTCTGTCTGACTCTGTCTGTGTAGAGAGCAATGCTTTTTAGGGTGGTCACAATCTCTACAATTGAAATGCTCTACTTTGGTAAGGCTGCTGATGTCATCCACCTAGAAATACACCTCTGGGAAGGTTGTAGCCCAGTAATGTCCATAGCTCGTACCATAACTGCGTACTCCTGTAGTGTGATAAATTAGTTAGGTAGGAGGTCTAATCCCAGATTTGGCAAGTGTGTGTGTGACTGTTTGTGTGTTTATGTGTCTGTCTGTCTGACTCTGTGTAGAAAACAATGCTTTTTTGGGTAGTCACACTCCATACAATTCAAATGCCCTACTTTAGCAATCCTGATGATGTCATCCAATGTGAAATACACCTTTGGGGAAGGAGTTCTCCAGTAATCCCCATGGTGCATCCTATAACAGCTCCATGCTGTAGTGTGATATAGACCTCTGTTAGGGGTTCTATACCCACACATGTCGGTTGTGGATGTTTTGTGTGTGTGTCACTGTCTGTGTAGGAAGCAATGCATTTTAGCCTAGCCACACTCACTACAATTCAAATGCCCTACTTTAGCAATCCTGCTGATGTCATCCATTGTGAAATACACCTTTGGGGAAGGAGTTCTCCAGTAATCTCCATGGTGCATACTATAACTGCGTAGTGCTGTAGTGTAATAAATTAGTTAGGTAGGGGTTCAAATCTCAAACATGACAGGTGTGTGTCTGTGCATGTGTGTGTGTCTGTGCGTGTGTGTGCGTGTGTGTGCGTGCGTGTGTGTGTGTGTGAGTGTGTGCATGTGTGTGTGTCTGTGCGTGTGTGTGCGTGTGTGTGCGTGCGTGTGTGTGTGTGTGAGTGTGTATTTATAACTCATATCATGTGTGAGTGTGTGACACCTAGGGCCCAATGTGAAGCGGGTTTTGCAAATTTCTTATATGGTGGCCCTAGTATATATCACAATGTCCACCATACAGGGATAACAGATGTGAAATAGCTGAGAGGCTGGGGTGCAAATCCATACCCATACATGTGACATCAAGGCCAGGCAATCACAGTTAGCAACCCCAGTATTACCCAGAGTACACTTTCAACCCATGTCTCATACACACACACACATGCCTAGGCAACAGCCAATATGTGGGTAGTACACTGCATATTGGCCACTGATAGTAACTATGGAGTGATTTCAGTGGGCTACAGAGGGCATAGCAGCCTATCCATCTGTCCAATAGGCACGTGCATGCAGACAGTGCACCTTTCCCATGTTCCCCACTGGACACCTGCCACTCCTGTGGTGCCATCACATGTGACCCACAAAGGGCATACCATGCCTGAAAACATGTCCTGTATGGACATATGCCACTGACACCAGGGAATGCCGTTAGCATGCCATCAATGTAGGTGCAGGGTAAACCTGCTGTCCATTACCAGTTCCCACCACAGGTGGCCAAGACTGGCACATCTGATGATAATCTGTGTACACAACATGGGCCAAACACCCCAGGTACAGTTCCACATGTCACTGTACATGCATGTGGGAGGTGTGCACATCCCAGTCACCATCCATGTCATGGACTAAGGAACACATACATGGCAAGCAATGCACAGCATTGGCCATACACAATAGTCACCCAGGTGACTGGATGGTGGATACAATACCCACCTGTGTTGGCAAATGCCAAAACTACAGCCCTGAGCTACAATGCAGACCATTGTCATGTGGCCTGATGCCAAGTTATACCCATTGCCTAGCCTTGTATAGCCATCTGGCACAGTCGACCACCACACACCCATGCAGAAATGCACCCATGTATGTCAGTACTGGCACCCTGTGTGTTTGTGTGTGTTTTGTATGATGCGTATGATCACATCCATACTTACTACAACCCCTATTGGCATACTGAAGCATGCTGTCTGATGTCAGACACCTCTCCATACCCTTTGCCCATATAACCTCCTTATGACCCGTGTGGTGCATGTGATACCTGCACAGTAATGTGTTGTGGCAATCTCTCTGACAACATAGTGATGAGTTGTAATCCTGGCCCTGCCATGTGTGTCAATGTGTGTGCATTCCTGTGAGAGAGTGGCTGCGTTGACGCTGACACCTGTTCATGTGGACAGGCACATGTACTTCGCCTACCATATAGCTACCATATCTCTGTTGCAGATGTCACTCACCATCACATATATGTTCTGAGGGCTCCACAACAGGTAACCTATGTGGCATATCCAATAACTGCACAGAACTGTGATAGCACTACATAATCATCAGGGGTTTGATACCCTGTGCTGGTAGGTGTGTTACACAAACATGCTTAAGTTTTACTCTCCCGCCCCTCCCTGACATGTCTTTGCCTCTGTCTGCCTCTCTCACTCCCTCACTGGTGGATATGGAGACCTACACCTGCTTTGCTTAGGCAGCAGCATGTATATTTAAGTGCTGCTTATGATCAGCTGATGGCCTCTGCATGAATTGCAGCCCCCCTAGCTGATTGCATGTGGAACTGCTGTGGTAATATTCCCATAGCCAATTGCATGGAAACACAATCCAATATCTAGGAACATCATGTTGGTGTTGGGCCTTTTCATTCACTGTGAGCAGGAACTTGATCTGTTGTTTGGCAAACAGCATCTCAGATGGATTGGGGATTTACCTCTGACAACATACACTGTGGAAACAGGCCAACACACAGGAGGGGGATGTACCTGACCTAACTACAGATTGTAAGTGCTGCTATACTGTATTCGGAGTAATGTTGGTTTAACAAGGTGTGTGCGGATATGGCTGTCCTACATGTATTAATACCTGCCATGTCAGTTCTATGTTTATGAGGACTCCCCTTCTATAGGGTCATCTGCAGACTGGGCAGTGTGTGGTGCCTTTGGTTTCATGTGTTACCCAGAGAGCATGTATTTGTGAACTGCAGAAGGTAGTGTGAGGATTGTAGTCTGTAGATGGTGAAATCTGTGATAGTTACTGACTTCATATCCCTCATAGTACATATGTTGTGACAAACCCTGTTACAACAGTAAATGTATGAGGTTATCACAGCAACATGTCAATATTGGCCCTGTGTATGTGCTTCCAGCCACAACCCTGTCAACCTTTGCATGTATGTCATGCATTAAGAGGTGCATATGTGCTGTACACCATAATTAGTGTCATCATATCTGATAACAAGTCAGTGAGATATCAGACTGCTACACATGTTATGTACATTAGGGGTTATATTTGATGACATAACCTAGACATTCTATGGTTGTTTGTACAGTACTGAGGTCTGCGTACTTATGGTGAATGTCGACACTGTGTGTATTGTTAATATGTACCGTGGCCTGTGTACAGACTGTGGTAGATGTCAACGTTCTAGGTCCCGTCCGATCTGATGTTACCTCCTGCTCCACTGTATGTTACCGTATTGGCTTACATGTTTGTAGGGCCATACACACACATGTCCCATACAACAGACAGGCATCAGATCACACTGTGTAGTGGCCCAGTACATGTAGGGTTAGTGTGTGATTGGGACATATGAGGATGGTGTTGAACAAATAGTCCATATACTGTAATATTATGCTAGCTTACCATATGTGACTGTGTTCACATTGGTTGTGGTTATGCACTTTCACACAGGTGTATCTTACCCTGTGCTGTGACATGCCTGTAGAGCCTGCTATATATGCAGGTACATGTGCATTTCCCCATAGGAGATGTAGACCAGTGTTGAGCCAGTCTGCCTGTAGCCTGCACAATGCTTTATTATATGCCTAGCAGCTTAGTGTACTTACCCAGTGAGATGTCATGTCCAGATACTTGCCAGATGTACTGCTGCCGGGCCTCCCTTAACAGTCATGTATGTCAGACAGAGTGGTGGGATGCTGTACAGATGTATGTCAATATCTAGTGGGTAGTATGTGGCCATGGCACCTCTGTACCAGTAGTTATTATGTATCAGGACAGACAGGGGTGTATGAATGCATAACCTATGGGGGGTAATGTATACCAGTCGTTATGTGTTATACCCAGCTACATGGCTGTTAACATCCATATTGTCAGGCTTGGTCCACATGTTCTGCACTAAGGGGTTCTGTGTATACCTCTGGACTGTACAGAGTGCTTCAGAATGTCCACATCTATTGGCCAATAACTCTGCTGTAGTGCAGAGGAGCATTGCGTGCTTGCAGCAGTACTGTACTATAATGTCCTTAGGATGTCTGTCAGTAGCCAATGATGCACATGTGAAAAGCAGATGTGACCTCCCAAACATAACATGTCTGTGAGGACAATCCCTATTACAGTAGCAATAGTCTACTAATATACCTGCTATACATACCTGACATCTCCTTGCACTACGAAGTTGGGACTATAGGGGGCTGAGGTAGGTCTACACCCCATGTTCAGGATATATGGTGAATATATATGTACATATGATTATCCAGATATCTATATAGATAATTACACATGTACATATCAACGTATATAGATGGGTGTGTATATGTACATAGATATGCATATACACACCCAGATATATACATATACAGAGCAGTATATGTCTACACATATACAGACAGAGATACATATGCACATATACATATACCATGCTGCCATTCCTGCAAGCAGTCCACTGCTGTTGTATCTCCCACACATATGGTGGGGCTGGGGCCATATATATGTGTGGGCTTCACCTACACAATACATGTGTGCTCATATGCACTCCAGAGGCCAGTGTATGTAACAGTGGTATATGGCCCTGTATTATTGAGTCTAGGGGGGATGCACCATACATAAGCTAGGCTGTTACAAAACGTGGGGGTATCAGGGGTGAGCTGCCTTAAGGTATCTGGATGTACAGTACCATACATTTCACCTATCTTGACATTACTTACATAAAGTGGGTTACTGCAGGCCTACTGCCTCCTTCCATACAGATTGTTCTGTTTGCCAGTGTGCCTGTGATGGTGTCAGTTATGCCTTGTTATGTAACAGTTACATCCCATTCAGTCATCTGAAGTCTTTACCACCTAGTGATTGTGTACAGAGTGTAGATAGAGGCTGCTGGACTATACACTTGCATCACTTACTGTTGATTGTATGGTATCCTGTGGTCCAGTCTGTCTTTACTATTGCACGATTTGAAGGGCTTGGCCTGGACAGCAAAAGTTGTTGACCTTTCCAGACTACTGTATTAGTATAACTGTTTCACAGTTGCATTGCTCTGTTTATATGGATGTCAGTGTCTGAACAACTATATGACATAGCATATAAATATGTAATAGTACACAAATAAAGGTATTCCATTTCTGCAAACCTGTGTGTGGTGTTTTATCCTATGACCTCTGTGGGTATATGTTGCAGGCAACGAATGTCATTTGTACGGATGGCTCATCCAGTGTCCAGTTGTTAGGGTGTTAACTGTAGGCATAGTGGCTGTTCCATATTGTGTGCGCCTACTACATAAATATCTTACTGTACATATCTCTGCGTGTGTATGTAGTCATATGTATATCTATATATATATGTATGAGTTCACTTTATAATCTCAAAATTCTGAAATACCGAATTTCAGAATATTGAGATCATAAAGCCGAAACACCACAATCCCGAATGCCCATAACCGTGAAATTCAGAATCCCGACACTTACATACACACATTCACATACACACAACTGCTCCCCACACACAAACCTAACCTACACTAGAAACAAGTAGGGGGGCTTTGTCCCCCTGCACCCCCCTACTTATTCTAACTCCGAGACCACACAATCACACACACAAAAGCAACTCACACCCACACATTTCACAGCCCTTTGCACACACACATCACAACCAAAACACACACTAACATACACTACAGTATATAACATACACACTCATACAAACTTACCTGCACTTACATCCATTCATACACCGCAACACCAGAAGCTCTGAACTTCGGGATTTAAATTTCACGCTTCTGGTGTTTCGCAATTCCGAGCATTCGGGATTAGAATCTCGGTAAACTGAAATTCGGTATTTCAGTTTTTTGAGATTCTAAAGGGAACCCATATGTGTATATATATATATATATATATATATATATATATATATATATATATATATATGTGTGTGTGTGTGTGTGTGTGTGTGTATCTGCATATATGTGTCTGTGTATATGTATCCTGGGGATGTTGATAGCTTCCACATTTTACATTTCCTATGGGAGCCAGACTGTACTGCATGATATGTTACCAATACTAGCCTGACATCATACAGGTGGGATGTAGTACTGTTAACATCATGTGCCCATGTCATGTCAGGACCTGGTTATGGGATCTGCAACACTTGGTAGTGTATTGCAGGGCGGACGTGTTTGGCTGTGGACTGGGTGAGTATACCCATTTATACAAGATGTATATTGTTTGGGGCCTTTCAACCCCATTAACGGTGCATGTGGACATATATGATTTAGTTAATCTCCCATTATATCTACACATGTATGTCCATATATACCTATATGGATATATATATCTGCTTACATATATGTAACTTGCTGTGTATATGTAGACATATAGGTGCAGACATATATATATATATATATATATATATATATATATATATATATATATATATATATATATATATATGTGTGTTGATGTAGGCATTCACATGAATGTTGTGTCTTTCGGCTTTTCCTGGTTAGGGGTCACCACACCGGAACTCCGGTCCACTAATGATTGGCAGTAGATTTTTACATGCCGAGTTGCCAGCCCTGACACACAACCTTCAATGAAGGTACGCCCATTCACGCATGTCTCCACACAGAAGACGCTCTAGCTGAGAATCGAACAGGACAACGTCTTACTGTGAGGCGACAACGATACCGCAGCACCACCACCGCAGATAGGCATTCACATGAATATATGTTCAATATATGTTCATATATATTTATATATATATATATATATATATATATATATATATATATATATATATATACACATATATAGATATGTTGTATCTGTTCAGATATTAATATATTTACACACACACATACATCTAAATGTTGAACTACATTTTCTGTACTGTTTAATGACTGGGCTGGATGATATGTTTTTGAAATCAGCAGGGTTTTGTATATCTGGCATGGCTTAGTGGTAAATCACTTTGTCTATGGTGTGCAGGGACCTGGGTTTGAGCCTTGCAGAGGCTGTTTATTTTGTTGCTGGGCAGAACAAGGGCCATTGGATACAGAGTGATTAAGGCCCTTTAAAGCAGTTGCAAGTGGGTTTGCGTGTGTTTGTGCGGAGGTAAGCACTGCTAACTTCCGGTTACAGTTTCTGATACTCAGTTAGCTTCTAAATTGCTTAACCAGTGCAGGCATTGCTTACCCCTGGGCAAACAGGCTTAGACCCACTTACTGCTGCTTAAAAGTGCTTACTCCTGCTTACCCCCACACTAATTTCTTTAAAAGAAAAGAAAAAAAGGGGTTGATAGGAAAGTGGTGAAAAAGGGGCACTAACAGGGAAAGACAGTAGGGAAAATAGCTAGGGATGTGCACGAAGAGTGTAGGGAAGGATAGCTGCCCATTTCTTCTACAGAAACAGCTGTGCATATACACTGAATTTGGAGGTAGATTTGGACACTCAAACCCCTGGGAGAGGGGTGAGAAAAACAATAATATATTGTGATGCCAATTAGACCGGATTACATGTGTCCAGTGGACATGTGTGAAATGGACAGCTATGTATGGGGTTAGATTTTTTGTGGGAACAGATTGCCCTTTTTTTCTTTTTTTCAGGTGAGAGTGGGATGTTGGGGAGGGGTAGTAGGCATATTTAGGGAGGTAAGTTGGGTAGGTTAACAGACAAGACACACAAGACGTATACAGGGGCAGTATATGACACATGTGGGGGTAAACAACTTGATGGGGAGGTTATGTTGGGATATCGGAAGCCCACAAAGCCCCTAGTGGTAAGAGTGGTACTGAGGTCCCCACCCTTGGGCAGTCAGCACTGCACCTTCACAGCCCTGAAGGTGGCTGTGCTGGAGACTGAGCTGCAGAACCAGGCTGACTCTCTAATCACCACACACGTCCCTCGAGCTGGTGTAGAAGATCACCAAACTGCTCGTTGATCGCTCTATGCACCATGACCCTGACCTGGCGATGGGTGACAGGTGCCTGTCTGCGCCCACTCCCTGGGGTGCGAGCCCCATCCCCTGAGGTGGTTCCACCCGAAGGTGGTGCAGGACCAACAGACAGGGAGGTCAAGGGTTGGACCCCAGACATGCTGGTGCCTTGTGCCACAGCCAGCTGAGGTGGGACAGGTGGGTCCACTGGGACCTGCCTTCCCAAGCATGCTATAGTGTTTCATCATCATATATGGTTTAATAATAGTCAACACATTCCCGGGTTAGGTATAACAGCATGCATAGATATTCCCATTAACCCAGATGCCAGATACGGAACAGTTGCATAGCAAACAGAACACATGCATATATGGGACCACAGTGGTGATAAGAACAGCATGCAGGTGCATTGATGGCACCATGCCACCAATGTTGAAATTATTCCATGTAGCACATGGATGGGGAACCATGAAAATATTTATCAAACAAATGGACATTATCAGAGTCATTACATACCAGTTGGGGTGGGTATGTTGATTATTGTTGGAGATATGGTGGGGGGGGGAGAAAGATGTGAATTAGCAAGTAGTATATTCCTGTAGTCCACATTACATTCCTAGTCAGTGCCATTATCTGTAGCTTACAAGTGTTACTACACTACCCTATAGCCTTAGTTTGGTCACTGATATGGCTGTCATTATCATTACACATGAACCAGATTTATCTGCAGTATACACCTCTTTACTGGTATACCTGTGGAGGGAATGTTTGTTAACACTAACTAACTGTTTCTACACATACTCCTGAATTCTGGGTTGTTGTTTTGCACATAGCTATCCAACTCTTTCTGCACAGACTCTGGACATGTGTTGACCACATGCTGGTGTGCCGGGACATATGTAGAATATTGCCCTCTTCCACCTTTAGTGACCTGACACACACATTTACATGCTTTCCTACACAGTTATCTTATGTAGCACGGTGTGGGTGACAGTGCCAGTGATACTTCATTATTCAGAGAAACTGCAACACTCACAATCCCATACAATACCAGTGTGAACAGTACCAGTACAGGTTATATTGGTCTGCATTCCTCAGTACAGTGTCCGTATCCAATGTACCTGTGGGAGCAATGTTTGTTAGCACTACCTAACTGTTGCCACACAAAGTTCCGGATTACACATTAGTATTATGCACATACATCTCACTCTGTTACTGTTCACACTCTGGTCACAGCTTGACAACATGGGAGTGTAGATAGGAGAGTAATATTTCAAGTATGTCCTAACAGTTTTGGGTGTTGCTATAGTGACAGGTGTGTTCTCATGATGGTTGGCAATCACTTGTATTCCCTGTTTGCTGGCTACACATCTGAGATCATCCCACAGACATACCTGGGGGACAGGCAGCAGATATGGGCACATATACTGGACATTCTGGCCTCATGTGTACAGTTATGGGGTATGAATCTGTATGAAGTCTAATTCCACTCCCAGGATTCAGATCATGGCTGTGTCTGCTACAACTTAAACACTGTCCATCACAGTTGTGTCTGCTATATTGATGTTGCTGTATATATCCAATCTGCTTTCTGTCTTATTAATCCCCTGTGCTTATGCATTCTGACCTTGTATAACAACACTCTTATACAGATTTCATAGATAGTTATATGTTGTAGGATAGTGTGAGCGACAGTGATGTGTAATACCTCATTATTCAGAGCAACTGCATATCATTCTTGTATTTCTGGGCACAGTGTTTGTGTCTGACAGACCAGTGGGAGGAATGTTTATTAGCACGACCTGAATGTTCCCACACAGAGTACCAGGTTCCACATTACTATTATGCAAATACATTTCACTCTGTTAATGTACACTCTCTGACCAAAGCTTAACAGGTTGGGGTATAAATGGGACATACGTGGCTTCTTAGTCACATAAGGTATTGGGGAGTTGCTAGTGTGCCAGGTTTGTTGTCATAGATATGTGTCAATCAGTTGTATTTCCTGTTTGCTGCCTATACATCTGGGATCATCCCACTGATTTCCCAGGGGAACAGGTTGATAGGCAATATATATGGGCCACTTTAATAGACATTCTGGACATATCTGTACAGCTGTGGGGTATGATTCTGTATGCAGACTACTACCATTGGCAAGATTTGAACTGTGGCTGTGTGTGCAAAAAAAGCAACAGTTCACATTTCAGTTGTATGTGCTATTCGTTTTTTGTTGTCTGCATTTTCCTTGTTTACTGTCTATGTGTCTCTTAGTTGTACTAAATGGCCTCTGGGGATTATACCTGTCATATACAGGCATTCCTACACATTCAATTTATGGTGCATGGTGTGGGTAACAGTGCTTAATACAACAGTGCAATTACATGATTGCAAATCTACATTACCATATGATACCAGAATATACACATGCAGTCCAGCAGTTAGACCTTTGTTTTGTCAGGATATTACACTTTTACTGACATACAAACAATATGAGACTCTTCCTGACATATTCTCTAGTGTATGCAGTACTTGTCTTGAACAATACAGGTTTTATACTAGCAATTAATTTACTACTACTTATATTTTTATTTCCTTTGACAGTAAATGCATGAGTATTACTGACCTGGCTCACGTCGCAACCTCGCCAGGCGGCTGATGTGGGCCTCATGGTTCGCGACCCACTCCTTTGCAGCTGTGGTGGACATAACAGGAATATTTAGCCATACCTATCCATGATATACCTGAGCTGGCAATTATTACACACATACTGGGGTGATACACACATCTGGTGCTCCAGCCTCTTGGAGCCACTTCTCCAAGAGGACCCCTTTTCACCGCTTCAGGTCAGCATAGTGGTGCTTGACCTGCTCACCAGTTCGGGGTATGCCAGTGGCACTGGTGAGGTAATGGGTGAGACGGTCCCAGGCCTCTGCCTTATATTGGGAGCCCTGGTACTGGCCTGCAGCTGTCTCTGAGCATGGTCTTTAACTAGGAGTCCTGCCATGACCTTGGACTCCTGGATGCACCAGCACTGCACCCGGAAGCGCACTCCTTCTCCCCTTACTGCCATAGTGCATGCAAGGGAAAGCTACAACCAGTTATGAGATGTATTACCGCCTCTTGGCTTTAAGTAGGGACAATTTCCCGCACTTTCCTGTGATTTGCTAGTTTTGAAAAGGCTAAGCTATGGGCAAACCTGCTTACCTAAGGCAGGCATTGTTTAAAGGGGTATACCACTGGGCACAATGAGTTAGCTAGTCTACACATTGCTCACACCTCCTAAGCTGGCCTGTGCAATGCTTAGCGTTGCTTACATCAGACTTTCATTATAATGCCTTTTTGGCATTGTGTTAGTATTCATTACACCTTATATGTATGCCTGGTATCCCTGATTGATGTGTACGTACACTCTGTGGGGTCCTTGTGTTTTATTGGGACTTCAACACTCTATTATAATTACACCTGACTTCTGGGCTTACTGCTGTACTCCAGTTTACATATTTATGTTCTGTAGTGGGTTATGGCACATATGATTGTATACTGATGCCTTTCACAGGTTCAATTTGGTTATACTATGGTGAGGACTTGTTTGCTACTACCTCATTCTTCTGTGCTTCTGTGATGGCTTGGTGAATAACTACTGGGACTATGGTGTATAGGGTCCTAGGTTCAAGACCTGTATGGCTGTTTGTTTTGTTGATGGGCAGAAGAAGGGCCATTGGATACAGAGAGATTAAGGCACTTTTGAGCAGTTGTAAGCGGGTTTGCGCGACGGTAAGCACTGCTAACCTGCCGTTACAATCTGCTTACAGAGAGTTATCTTTAGAATTGCTTGGCCAGTGTAGGCATTGCTTACTGCAGCACAACCGGGCTTAAGGTTGCTTACTAGTGCTTAAATATGCTTACTACTGCTTATTTGTGCTTAAACCTGCTTACTAGTGCCTTATTCATTATGACACTGACACCTCACATGTGCATTTACTGCAGTACTCCAGTTCATAAATATATGTTATTTAGTGGGTTATGCAACAAAAATATTGGTCATGACGTGCTTTGCCATGTAAAATGGAATGTGCTGCAGTGCGACTTGAACCGGGAATGCCTACTTGTAAGGCGAATGCTCTGCCACTACACTATTGCTATGCTGCTTCATTTGCATATATATTCCTTGTTATCCTCTTCAGCCTTTTAAGCTGCTTTAACCGTAGCTAAGCGATGGGCACACCTGCGTACCTATGGTTAGCTGTAATCGGAGTTTATAAAAAAAAGGGTTTTTTGAATTTATTTATGCATTATGTTGCTGTTATACACAAGGGGGACTGTTGGTGGGGATATGCGTTCACCTGTGAGCAGTTACGCTCATTGCATACCCCTTTCTGCTGTTCTACATTGTGGGGGCATGTTTATTCTGAGAGCTCTGCTCTCAGACACGCCCCCTGCACTCTTGCACACTCCGTGTAAGCCTAGGTGCTCATGCAGTGCGCCTCATTAATATGCAGTGCGCGCTGCCATCCTGCTCCTAAACACTTCTGTGCAGGACTAAGCTAGTCCTGCATGGAAGATTAGTAAATCTGGGGGAGAATGTCTGTAATGTCAGCAGAAGTGATCAAATAATCATTTGTTTGCTTCTGCTGGCAGAACTTGGTGGGAAGTTGTGGAACAGTGGGGAGTGGGAATTTACCCTTTCCCCACTGTTGTATGATCTCAGAGTTAGTATATATAATTATTAGGGGATGTGGGATTTCAGGGGGTCTTGCCCTCATGCAAAAACATGAGTTTGGTTTTTGTTGTGATTTTTGATCCTTTCGGATCAATCGTTTGCTGTTTGGTCTGGTACATCAATATTTCAAAAGACATCTAACCATATATATAGTATATGACACTTGTTCAAATAACCAAGAAAACAAACATTAAAACATTGAGCAAAACTGCTTGAAACACAAATTACAAAAAAAAAAAAAAAAAAAAAAAAAAAAAAAAAAAAAAAACACACTATTTTTTGCAGGTGGCAAGGGTGCAAGCTTCCCTGAGTCCCTACACTCTCCTGCTAATGATATATATACCAACTCACAGACTGCATTACAGTGGGAAGGGGCAAATTTCCCACTCCACACAGTTTCACGATCTTAATCCAATAAAAGACAATAATGTATAATCAGCTTATTTTGGATCAGATATAGGGCAGGATTCACGAAGCCTCCGTGTAAGAGTTATAACTCATATACGGAGGCTGCAGTTAAACGGAGTGATGTCAGCATGCTCTGCATATTAATGAGAGCATGCTGAATCACACTGAAGGCCAACACGGTCCGTGTAAGACAGTAGGGGGCGTGTCCGTAGGCCGAGCCCTGTAAGCGGACACGCCCCCAGAAGAGGAAAAGTACCCAAAGGAAACACCCACGACAGAGTCCACGGAAATGTGAATAAACAGAACACAACACATGCCCCCACAGACTATGAACAGAAAAGAAATATAAATGAACATGTTATAATTTTTTTTTAAACTGTAAAGATGTTTAACCGTGAGTGCGCTTATGCTGGCGTCTGTAGAAGCAGCTACAGTTAGCAATCAGTGGGAAAGCATATAAAACTAAATATGCAAAATAAAGCAGGAAGCAATAGCGTAGCGGTAGAGATGCTGGCTGCAGAGCAGGCATTCATGGTTCGAGCCCCCACAACACCATTTTTTTTTTGGCAAAATAAGCAGGAAACAAGTCCCTGACAAATATGTAGACATAAAACCACAACTCATGTAAAATGTAATGAAATAGCCCATTCATATTGAAGAAATGTGAGGTAACAAAAGAATAAAAAATGCCAGATGTGCCCATAGATGAGCTACAGTTTAACAGGGTGAGTGTATCTGCCCGTAGATGAGCAGTGGTTTAACTGGTGCAAAATGAGTGCCCGTAGCTGGGCAGTGGTTTAACACGCTATATCTATGTGCCCCTAACTGAGCTGAGCGTAATATGCGTGCCGATAGCCAAATGAGGCTTAAAGCAGTGTACCCGCTTGCGGAGCTGCACACCGCGCAAACAAGCTAACCGACGGGCAACGCTGAGCAAGCCGTATCAAAACTGCCTTTACACAGACACACCCCTCAGCATGTCTAGACAGTCATGAAAAATAAAAAGCAATGGCCAGGTTCGAACCCAGGATACTATACACCATAGTCAAGGTACAGAACCACTAAGCCATGACAGCAGTACCTAGAAATGCAATAATAGCTAATATATAGGAATGAATACAAACTACAGCATGACAATGCAGGTCTACTGAAGTTGATACAATTCCAAAATGGCCAATCACAGATATGGCCAGGAAAAATGGACTATATAAGCCCCATAGGCGGAAATACACAGCATAAACGATTGTAGAACAGACCTGCAGGCAGAATGTCAGGAGTAGGTGAGGGTAGTCGCTTTTGAGCACAGAGGTGGGGTGTTGAGGAGTCCAGGTACATGGCCTGGCTCCTAGTCCACAATCATGAGGCCCAACTCATGCAGGGCCAGGTCCTCTGGGGAGCATACAGGGCTGAGGCGTGGGACCAGTTGGCTCATGATCTCACCAGTGCCACAGGGATTCCAAGGACTGGTGAGCAGGTCCATCACCACCATGCGGACCTGAAGAGACGCAAGCAGGACCAACTGAACCTTTGGATCCAGGAGGCCCGGCAAACACCCAACGCCCCACTACTGAGTAAGTAACATTTAATTATGTATGTAAAAATTAAAATAGCTGATATTATGGAGATGTGTATTTCAATATTACTTCATTTATATTACAGCTGCAGGTGTCCGTTCTGAACGCAGAGCCTATGGCGATAGGCTGGTGCGGTTGCGCCACCAGGCAGGTCAGTAATCCACTACCAGTAACTGTAAATAAATATAAAAGTATGACAGTCAGCAAAAGAGTGCAGTGTAGCCAGTAAGGAATAAAATCTGCACGTAACAGTGTGAAAGTGTATGCAAGTATTGCTTGATTACAAGAGTTCCCAGCCTGTAAGTGTAAACTAAACATGAAACTGTCCAACATATATTCTGAAATAAAAATGCCCTGCCTGTAAGAAAATAGTACACAACCTGCAGCAGGCTGAAAAGTATAGCTGCAGAAGATGATGAAATCACATGTGTGAAATATATCCCTGTGGAAATACTGAAACATGACAGAAGTGAGACTGCTGGAAAGGATTGTAATAACTACTGTTAAAACATGTCAATAAAGCCTAGAAGTACCATCCTGAATAGTAAAATGAAAGCAAGTGAGAGAGTGTGAGAAAGTGTCATGAATCCAGCAATACAGTAGTAATAACCCTGAATAAAGTATACTGCAGTCAAGACAGAATGAAATGCATGTGAGACTCAGAACCAAACAGCGAAATCTGTTCAAAGTGTTGCTGCATGTGGAATGTGTATCCCAAAATCTGGATATGTTGCCCCCAGTCTGAAATACACAGATAGGATGATTGTCTGATATACCAAACATCCACACTTGTCTACAGGTATATAAAGCAAAAGTAGCAAGATGATGTAGCTGAACAAAGCTTGATATGAATGTGTATGAAGAACACTAAAATGTATATTGATGTTGCAGTAACAGTCCTATCAGCAAGGTGAAATAGTTATCATATAGAACACTGTAGTTAGAACAGTAGTGTGTATATAACTGTAGCTATTAGAAATGTACAGCATATGTATTGTTATTTCGAGGTGTTAATATTACTTTCTTTACCCCACCCTATAACCACATATAACCCATTCCACGTGAAAATGGTATGTGCAATCACAATTAACACCCCTGGACGTTTGTCCTGTTGGGTCATATATATTTGCATGTCCGTTGATGCATCTGCCCTGTTCATACATCCACACCTGATGGCCTGTTGCCATCAATTATCCCTGCATGTTGTTGGACTGTGTATTTCTGTTCACATTATGCATGTGTTATGCACGCTGTTCAATGGTGTGAATATCTGGGTGTTTGGTTAATGGGAATACTAATGCATGCTGTTACAACTAACTGTGAATGGTATTATATGTCACTAACCCAAACTGTCATGACATAATGCAAACCATAGTACGACAGGGAAGGCGGGTTCCAGTGGACCCACCTCTCCCACCTCAGCTGGCGAGTGCACCTGGCACAAGTGCCGAGTCTGGACCCTCCTCCGGTGGCCCTGTGCCACCTGCGGGTGGAAGCGCTGCAGGGGATGGGGCTCGCCCCCCCTCTGCAAGTGTGGCCGGAGGAGATCCACCACTCACCCTCCATAGCGTCCGGACTGTGGTGCGTAGGGAGATTCGGGACTCTGTCCTTGAGCCCCTACGCCAGCTCGAGGCACGGGTGGCCCAACTAACGGGCATGCCTGTTGCCCCGCCTACACAGCCCCCAGCACAACCCCATCCTGGGCAGTGAAGGAACAGTGGCAACTGCCTATGGGTGGGGATATCAGTTCCACTGTTGCCATCTGTGGGCTCATGGGCTCTGGATATCCAAACCTCCGTCCCCGTCAATTGTGTAACCCCCCCACACATGTCATACACCGCCCCTGTATGTGTCTTGTTTGTCTTGTCTGTTTACCTACCCAACCTACCTCCCCAGCTGAACCGACTTCCTTCACCTGACATACCACTCTTACCTGAAAAAAAAAAAAATAAAAAAAGGGCACTCTGTACCCACAAAAAAATTATGCCCCATACATAGCTGCCCATTCCGCACACATGTCCGCTGGACATGGAACCTATCAATTACAATTGGCTGTACAACAAGTATTATTGTTGTCCTGACACCTCTCCCAGGGTGGAAGGTTTCAAATGTCACACCAAATTACATACATATGCACAGCTGTTGCTGATGAAGAAATGGACAGCTATGGGCCTTACCTACATCCCTCCTGCACATCCCAAGCTTGTTTCCCTACTGTCTTACCCTCTTTGTGACCCCTTTTTAACCACTTTCCTGTCTCCCCATTTTCTTTTCTTTCAAAGAAAATAGCGCGGGTGTGCGCGGAGCTAACCGCCAATGCGATGCAAGTGAGCTCCGCAAAACCAGCTAGCCCGGTTATAACTGCTTAAAAGTGCCTTAGTCACTGTGATTGACAGGTCCTGTACTCAGTTCAAAAGAAAAATAAACTCCCACTCCCAAACCCAGGACCTTGGAAACACTAGTCTGTACAACCTACCACTAAGTCATGACTCTTATACAAAAACATTGTGCTAAAATAAATATAACCTGTAAAAGTAGGGATGAATGTAAAGGGAATATAGGATGTGTAGTACACAAAGCATGTCATTTAAAATAAATGTCAAAACTACTGGATATCCATAATAGTAGTGTGTGAAAAGAAACAGCCATGCTAGTTGGCAGCCTGTAGATAATAAGGTCAGTTAAAGTACATAGATATATGTATGCATATGTACATATATATATATATATATATATATATATATATATATATATATATATATATATAAATATATCTATATATAGTTGTAGGAGTCAATGTGCATACACACTTGCTACAGGGAACATGAAAGAGGAATGGAGAATTGTGAATATACAACACAGCCTGAAGCATGAGAGAGATACTAACCTTTACAGTCACAGAACACTGTCCACAGCATACCAGCATGGTCACAATCTGAAAGGGCAACGCCTATCCCACATACCCATTATAGCACTGACCTGAAATCACAGTGAGAACTGCAATCAGTACACAACTGGCTGTATGCAATTAGCAAATGCTGGCCGTCAATTGGTGCAGAGGCCATCACATGGACCTATGCAGATACCTACAAAAGCATCCAGTGCTAACACTCCCCACATGCAATACATTCATTGCATTGTCTGTAAGCAGACAGAGGGAGGGCGAGAAGTGGAAGAGAGAGAGAGAGAGAGAGAGAGAGAGAGCAAAAAAAAAAAAAAAAAAAAAAAAACAGACACTGTGACTCTCTGTACCCTGAAGCTGTCAGCACTGACAGTAGCAGCAGCAAGCAGAAGCTGTGGTAACGCAACCAGCTGCGACAAACAGAGGTAATGCAAAGTAGCAGGTTAATAGTGTGCATACTGTGAACCCTCCAAATGTGTCATAGGTCTGTATCCATAGGTATGTCCATGTGATATGTTGTGTGTAATGTAGTTCCAACAAAGGGGATGACCATACATCACATGTCAAGCAGTCATAGGCCAGGATCCTGGTAGCATGTGTCTGTGCGTTGGCCTAGCAATGGCTGTAGTGACTGCTTTGAAATGTCAGCCAGGCCCAAAAGTCAGGATCAGCCCATCCCAAAGGCACACTGGCTGGGAACAAGTGTCTGCAGGTACCTGATGTCACTGCACATGCATCCCATACTGCATAATCCCATAGCGTAGCAGACCAGGCCCATTATGCATATGATGTGGTAATTCCCAGGGACAGTCGAGGTGCCCCTTAGTGTTGTGGGACCACTGTTGCTGTATGCCACTGTCCAGGTACATATCCTGTAGCACGCCAAGATAAACTATCAGTGTTACATGCGGTGGTATGTCCCTCAGAGTGCTGGTAGCACACATCCAGGGGACCACGAGGTCACAGTGATGCTGTGTGTTCTCCTCTGCTGAGGGCGCCCTCACCTGGACATGTGCGATGATAGGGAGGTTACATCCAGCTGGGATAAATATCCCAAATGTGAGGGAGAAGGAGGGGGGATATGTGCACCGAACATGTCTGCAGGAATGTTGCCAATATGTGTGTTTGGTGAATGTTAAGTAGGTGTGGACTAACACAGAGCATATCTGAGGCATGTGGTCCATATGTGTAACATAACTGAAGAAGGCCTTGTGGTCATCCATAGTGTTTGTGTCCATTTCCCTCCCAGAGTAGGCTGTGGCTGTTGTTATGACGGACTGTAGCATAGTACCAGTGCTGACCACAGATGCCTACCCTTAATGTGAATGTGCTCTGTCCTGCAGTAGCCTCCTGCTATTGTTATACAATCTGCCTCTGTCTGGGGTCCACTGGACAGGATGCCTAACCTTTGTGCATAGGGTCTGGGTTAGACATGCGTGTGCAAGTGTCATGCAATCTGCAGCATGTCCATGGTAAGCATTTGCAAAGGGGTCAGCAGTGTGGCTTGTGGCTTCCACTGGCCCAGTGTGCTGCATGGATACCATCCCAGTCCCAGCAAGTGAACAACTGTCTAACCACATACATATCAAAGTAATCTACTGTGCTGGTGGTGGTGGTAGGATATGTATATCCAGGCCGAGTAACGTCTGTCCACATCACAGTAGTGGACGGTGTCCCACATACAGTACCTTGGGATGAACCCCCAGAGTGAGGTTGTGCATAGCACCTGTCAGTGTGTGCTGACCGATGGGGCATGCTACTACGTTGTGTGGAATGTGGCAGGTATTGTTGCACAGGTGTTGGCTGAGCACTGATATCTGGCCATGTACCTGTGTATCCACCACGACACACACACATGCAACATATGGGAGTAGTAGTATATCACTACACATGAGTATCATGTATAGTATGTGTGCCATACATTGCTGACATGGTCTGCTGATATCCTGTCTGTGTTCTCTTCCAGGAGATGGCGCGACAGCGTAACCCCGCCTACTCTCTGGCGGAGGATGAGGAGATCCACCAGAGCCTGGTGCGGAGTATGACATCCTGTTTTCCCGCACCAGTCAGAACCAGCAGGAGAGGGCCGCACTGTGGCAAGACCTTGTCCGTAGGGTAAATGAAATTGGCACGCATAACAGGACATATGAGCAGGTACGACATCACTGCAGTGATTTAATCCGGCGTCCGCAGCGTGCATCAGATATCCACAGGCAACAGGTCGCCACAGGAGGTGGGTGGCTACACATCCCCCTCACCAGACTGGAGGGGCTACTCCTAAGTGTTGTGGCTCCAGCCCCGGAACACCAACAGCAGTACACCTGCATTATGATGGAGGCTGGTTCCACACAGCAGCACAACATGGAGCGTGCAGGTAATATGCCATATGTACACCTGACTGTTCTGTACACTGTATCATATGCAATATCAATGGGACAGATGTGCCCACTGACATTAATCTCATCATTTCTGCAGGTCCCTCCAGGGTTACAGAGAGACAGGCCATCCATGCTGGTGAGTGTGTTTAACATAACCTATAATAGTCCTGATAATGCTAGTAACAGTAGTGTAACTCAGTAGTGCTCTGTGTGTATACTGCAGGGTGTGCATGTGTGCATGTGTGCAGGTGTGTCAGTGCCCATGTGTGCATGTGTGCAGGTGTGCCTGTGTCCACGTGTGCATGTGTGCAAGTGTGCCTGTGTCCACGTGTGCATGTGTGCCTGTGTCCACATGTGCATGTGTGCATGTGTGCCTGTGTCCACGTGTGCATGTGTGCCTGTGTCCACATGTGCATGTGTGCATGTGTCCACGTGTGCATGTGTCCACGTGTGCATGTGTGCATGTGTGCATGTGTGCCTGTGTGCATGTGTGCATGTGTGCCTGTGTGCATGTGTCCATGTGCGCATGTGTGTATAAGTGCATCACTGGTAACAATGTCTGGAGAATGTAAACTGTGTTTCCTGTCTTCATCCCACAGGTTCTGGGGCTGCTCTGGTGACCTACAGCAGGGAACCTGAATCCTGTGCCACGGCTACTGGTAATGATGATATATGTGTAATGGTACAGGAAGGTGTGTCAGGGTCTGCCATTGGTCAGCCAATTGACAGTACACAGCTGTCAACCCCATCATTGCGCACAGTCATCCTGCCTATACATCCTATGTCACCATTGTCCCTAGGTGATGGACAGGATACAGCGGGCATAGACCAGGGTAATGTGGTACCTGTGGCACATGCGTCCCCACACAGCAGCCATGGGCAGGGTCCTCCGATGGTACCACACAGACAGTTGCCCATGGGTTCTCGTGGGAGCATCCGTGGGCGTACTGCCTCTGGCCGACGTGCCCAAAGAGGTCTGTCAAACTCAGCGTTGTTTCGGACTGTCATGCAGGCTCAGTCACGTATGGAAAGGTACACCAGACAGGGTCTGAGGGAGCTCAGAGCATGCCGCACAGCCATGACAGACAGTATGCGTGACATTGCGGATGCTATCCGTAACTTCACCGATGTCATAGACAGACGTTGTGGGGACATATTACAGCAGTTCCACAACCAGATGTCCATGAGCCAGGGCAATGGTGGGCGTCTGCGGTGTCGACGTGGCCGTATGCTGGCAGCAGCAGCAGCAGCTGGCAGTCGGCGTGGACAGCAACAGGCTCGCACACGCCCCCATAGTGCCAGCAGCAGCCCCAGCAATGCTGGGTCTGTGCTGTCATCGGAACGCCCCAGGAGACCACGTGCACGTGGCTCTGGACAGTCCCAACAGGGACATGTGTCCAGTCAACACACTCCCGCTTCTGATGACAGTACCCAGTCAGGCTTTGTACTGGATACGGTCCGTAGCACCCCTGCCAGGCACAGGTACCGTGTCCGTGCACACAGACACTGATCTGTATGGCCTGCCAGGTGCAGTCTGTGGCTGTCCACAAACCCCTGTATATGGCAGCCATGAGGTGGAACTGTGTGCGTGCATACACACATGCGAAATGTTAACACTTAGGGCAACCACATACATGCACACACTGCACCAACACTGCCCCACCCTGTACTGCTGCCCCTCACCAACACACATACACACACATGTCAATTGGTGGTATCAGTGGCTGTCTCAGGCATACCTAATCCACACTCTGTGCATATGATGACACTGTGCCACCTCCTGCATTCTCCAACATCATTGCGGGAACAGGTAAACACGTTGCTGATGCACAGGGTGTCTACATAGACGTGTATTAGTAGTATCATGTTGGTAACAGTACAGTGTGCTGCTATGACTGTGTGTGTACCCCAGCATGCCTGCTGTAGTAACTGTATGAATGTCCTGAATTGTTATCTGCACCCATAGTACATACCAAAGTATAACAGCTGCACATAATTGCATGCCGGTGGTAAGGTTGTCAACAGATAGCCGCATACATGGGTAGCACAGGGGGAAAGCTAACGCAAGTAGTGATATGCAATGGTAGACATGCACAGTAATGGTGTCAAGATGCCCACAACGACTATGCCATGTGTATGTTCACGCATCTAGATATGTGTGCTGTACCAATGTTGTCCAGATCACAAATAAGTATGACATAATATCGGTTCTACCATGGGCATCTGTGCTGCGTATTCCTGGGTACATGTTGATAGTGCCTACATATTTGCATTGTTACTTACTGTTATTGTTACCCCTTCCTTGATGTATAATGCAGTACTTCCAGCCCTGTGTACTGTAGCCTTGTTTGCATGCATGTTCGCCTGGGGTCCCCTGGAACACTGCTTACACCTGCAATGCAGAGTTACAGTGCTTCTGTAGACTGCTAGTGACATCTGCATAGCGTACCATATGTATGTCAACCTTACACATGACAGAACGTCACTGTCTGTCCTGTACGCATGTACGTTGCCTGTGACACATTGCACACATCTTACCTGGCATTTACCCATGTGTGCAGTCATATATGTCAGTGCTATGAGACAGAGGCAGTCCACCCACACATACACACCTTCAGTATGTTGTTCCCCATTGGCCCTATGTGTTGGTACTCACCATGGCGATCACACTACTAGGGTGGCATGTACAAAGGTAACCTGTGAATCGCCTCTATGGTCCAGTCGTGGTTTATGTGGGTCATGTGTCATTGTCACAGCTGCCACATGTATGCAGTCAGCCATCACCCTTGGCCAGGAATGTACAACACATGTGTGGGATGCCACCACACAGCCAATCTGGGGACTGGTCTCTCTGAACCCAGTGATGCCATACCCTGTCAGGTGGCATGTCATATATACTACGCCCAGGACAAACGCCAAACCCAATCCCTGCTGCTACTATTGATAATACCCTGAAGATGTTCCTGATAGCTTTGACCAGTCCTTTACTGAGACATTGCAGGCCCTAGCTAGCCATCTACCTCCTAGCTCCCCTGGTCCTGAAAGCAGCACCCCTAGAAAACTACGTGCGCCCAGCTGCCAACCAGTCGCCACTTCACTTCTCCGCACCTTGGTTGTAACAGTGAAACCCACTACACTGTGTGCTGATCAACACCCTGCCGAAAGTACCTATCAAAACCAGATGATGCTATTGCTTACCCCGCCTCAAAGGTAATCCAAGGTACTATGTTAGAATCTAACTTTCCCACCATCTGGAAAATGTCATATGTAATCCCACTTCACACAGGAGGCAGCTCTACTGAAGTCTCCACTTATAGGCCAATAGCTATACTCTCTCCACTTGCAGAGATTATGGAGACTTTCGTCATAGACAAGTCATGCACCACCTAATCCAAACTCGCATTATGGCAGACACTCAGCATGGCTTACGTCCTCATCACAGCACTACATCAGGCCTCCTAGCCTTTACTAACACCATAAGCCATACTTGCAACATTAATTATATATCCACAGCCCTCTTTTTGGATAACTCAAAGGCATACGATATGGTTGATCACCAACTTGGACTCCACACCCTGCACAGACTGTCTAGCTACTGGAGCCTTCCAATGGTGTCAATCCTACCTGCATGGTCAACAGTAGGCTGGCCTCTGGCAGAACAAACCCTCTAACCTTCTACCTAACACCCTCAGAGTACCACAAGGCTCTATCCTAGGGCCCTTGCTGTCCTCCATCATCATTAACGACCATTATACTGTCATCCCAAAAGTCAGCTGTATCCAATATGCTGTATACTCTACTTTGATCTGCTCAGCCACATCTCCAGTAGAGTTATGGTCAGCTACCCAGACCACCTTTAATACAATAGCAAACTGGCTTTCTGAACATCGTCTGATCCTAAATCCCAATCAAACTAAACTGCTGTTATTCCACCAACACGTAGGTCTACAACATTCACCGTTACCATAACATCAACTGATGGCACAATAATCTCCCCTGACCCATCTCCGAAACTATTAGGTGTCATCATAGACAATAACCTCATATGTGACATACATGTTAACCAGATTAGCAAAGCCATCAATAGAAAGCTAGGGTCACTTTACAGAATTAAAGCCTTCCTAGCCCCTCCAGCTAAAGGTGCCATAGCTCGCTCACACCTTGTTTCAGCCCTTCTGTATGCATCCCCTCTACTCTCACATATGAACAAGACTGTCCTTAACAAGCACTGGATTTGCTACAACCACATTGCCAGGTTTGCCACTGGCCCGCCTGTTAGGACACATCATTGCATCAATCTAAATCAGCTTGGTTGGCTTGCAATACCCAGCCTAATACAGTATAACCAACTGATTATGGCCTATAAAATCCTCTATAATCCAGACAATACTCCTGCACTTAAATTATAATCACCCCCTATAACAATCCTAGACCGCTTCGATCCTCTAACAATGTACTACTTCAAACTAGCGAGTTTATTAACACAGCTGGTGATTCTCTCTTTGCAAATCCTGTAAGTAGATCCTGGAACTCACTTCCAACTGATATTACCCTAATGTCCACCTTAGGTCATTTAACAGTAGACTCAAACAACATTTGTCACATAACTGGCTATGTCAATGTATCAAGCCTGGCTAACTCGAATGTGTAACCTGTGTGAACCACTGTACTGTGTAATTACAATTTAATCCTGGCTTGTGCTCAGGTCTAACATTAACCTGTGGAACATGTTGGACCTGCTTACTTATGCAATCTCTATAAATAATCTGTTTGTACTATGTAATGTTAGTATTCTGTAATGCTGTATCTGCTACCCTCGTAGCTTGTCTCCACGGGCCTACCCTGGGAATGGACATGCATCTAGTTGGGCTATCCCAGTCAACATATGTAGGATAAATAAATAAATCAATACATGATATTACAGTGACGACAATACCAGTCAGACATTGACACACACTGACAGCATGCTGAACACACTGGGGCATACGTGGGGACTCAGACTAGCAGCCTGCCTGTGCATCACACACCTCCGCAGCTGGCACACAGGCATATGTTCCGTCGGAACAGAGCACATGCCACACATGGCACGCACATCCCCTGTGCCACACACCCATAGCCTGTAGGGCTACACAACACACCTGCTACAGACGTGTCAGGTACCTGTCATGTGTGCTGCACTGGGGTCCAGGCTGTATCTGGTGAAGGTCACAGTGATATGACTCAGGGGCACTATGGTCCACCACAGCACACATGCATACAGGTCAGACAGAGGCATGGACAGATATGACTCACTCATTGACCATGCCAGTGTGGCTGCCTGGGACATACCTCCCTGGACTACATGATAGGGAACATAGAATGGATCTCTCAGCATGTGGCACAGGCCAGTATGAGCCTGATGTTGGTTGCCAACATACCCTCCCCAGGTATTCTACCACTATATGTGGGAAGGCTGTTGTATGTCTACATTATGCTCAGTCTCCACTGTCATTCATAGGGTATCCACTGGCTGTCAACGTGTGCTTACATGCTAGGGAAGCCACATTGATGTTCACGGGTCATCTTGCACGTGACACACATGGCCCGATGTATACTGGCAAGGCTCCTTGGTACACACATACTGCCTTATGCTGCAGGACATGGTTTACATAGCGACCTCCGTGGGTATCACACAGGTTAGGACACTAACAGTGCTGCTACACAACTACAGCAGTGTACACCGGAGGATGCATGCACCAGACACTGCCCTCAGCACGGTGAACTGCAGTGTCTGTGCAGTACCGGATGCATGATTCATGGCTCACAGGTTACCCATCACTGACAGGTTATGCCCCATACCATGCCTGTCATCCCCTACACATGTAACACACATGGATAGGGGGTGGTATACCAAGTTAACACAGATACACACACCTCCAGGTTGTTGGCACAGCACAAACCATCAGGGCCTACTCATGTGCAGCTGACAGTGTGTCGGACTGCCATCTGGTTCATAGCATGGCACACACAACCCTCACATACACAGGAAGACCACCTATCCTCCATAACAACACTGCAATATGACAGTCCCATGAACTGTGTTTATAAGGCCATACTGCATCCAGCCGAACATTGTGTGTGAGCATTATTGTAGCTACAACACTCTAGTTGAAGAGTTCACAGCATGTGGTCACCGAAATGCAGTGGAATGACATGTTACCACTACCACAACAGGTGGGAACATGCAGCACCTGTACATTGACTACATGTACACTATATGGCCCAGACCAGATGTGTATCCCCTGCTGTAGGTCTTTCACCATAGACACCCACACTGTATAGGGACATACCACGTATGACCCTGCACAGTAAGACACAGTCATATTGGTATACATTGCTAATACCATTTATCCACACAAAGCATGTGTCAGACATGGTAACTACTGCAGGTCACAGGTATTTATGTGTATGTGTCACACATACATCATGTGTGCAATGCCATTGCTGGTTAGGCAATGGCATGCATTGTTATGTACAAACACCGCACAAGGTCATACTGTGTGACACAACCACACGTGATAGTTGTGGGTTACCAAAACATGCCTATCTGTACTCTGACGATGGTAATAGACACAGTAGCAGAGCACACTATTGGCATTACTAGCCAACTAGCCCTGTCTGGCTGTGCTGATAGTGTGGTGACATCCCCTGTGTTTACTGGTGGAGTATGCAGCATCTGGTGTATAGTAGTATTTGCCAAAGGATCTGTTCCTCACACTTGCATTTACACACACCCTACTACCCCCAAGACACATGCACACTTGCCATATGCAGGATTCTTTCCCTACCTACCTATGTCATGACACGTGAGAGGGACGCATTAGCAAAGCGCACTGTTCAGTTTACTAGATAGTTCCTCGTCTCTGGCTATACTTATAGGGTGCTGACAACATCAGTACTTTGAAAGGGTAATGTGCATCAGGTAGTGTGATCACCTGATTGCCAAAACTAACATGTTTTTCATACGGAAATGCACACACACACATGTCTTTACAGGTTTCAAAATCCTACCTAATTACATTATGATACACAGGGGAAACGCATTAGCAGAGCGCGCTATTCGCATTACTGGGAGGCTTCCCTTCTCCTGCTGTACTTCTAGGGTGCTGACATCATCTGTGTTAAGAAAGGGGCGTGTGCATCCTGTAGTGTGTTCTCCCAGTTGCCAAAAGGAACATTTTCCTCAGACATATCTGCACACACATAATAACCCCCTCCCCATCCAAACACACAGACTTGGCATCTGCAGGATTCAAACCACTACCTAACTATGTTATAACACATGAGACGGATGCATTAGCAGAGTGCGCTATTCGCATTACTGGGAGGCTTCCCTTCTCCTGCTGTACTTATAGGGTGCTGACATCATCTGTGTTAAGAAAGGGGCGTGTGCATCCTGTAGTGTGTTCTCCCAGTTGCCAAAAGGAACATTTCCCTTATACATATCTGCACACACACAATAACCCTCCCCATCCAAACACACACACTTGGCATCTGCAGGATTCAAACCACTACCTAACTATGTTATGACACATGAGACAGATGCATTAGCAGAGCGTGCTATTCGCATTACTGGGAGGCTTTCCTTCTCCTGCTGTACTTATAGGGTGCTGACATCATCTGTGTTAAGAAAGGGGCGTGTGCATCCTGTATTGTGTTCCCAGTTGCCAAAAGGAACATTTCCCTCATACATATCTGCACACACACACAATAACCCCCCCCCCATCCAAACACACACACTTGGCATCTGCAGGATTCAAACCACTACCTAACTATGTTATGTCACTTGAGACAGATGCATTAGCAGAGCGCGCTATTCACATTACTGGGAGGCTTCCCTTCTCCTGCTGTACTTATAGGGTGCTGACATTATCTGTGTTAAGAAAGGGATGTGTGCATCCTGTAGTGTGTTCTCCCAGTTGCCAAAAGGAACATTTCCCTCATGCATATCTGCATACACACAATAACCCCCCCCCCATCCAAACACACACACTTGGCATCTGCTGGATTCAAACCACTACTTAACTATGTTATGACACATGAGACAGATGCATTAGCAGAGCACGCTATTCGCATTACTGGGAGGCTTCCCTTCTCCTGCTGTACTTATAGGGTGCTGACATCATCTGTGTTAAGAAAGGGGCGTGTGCATCCTGTAGTGTGTTCTCCCAGTTGCCAAAAGGAACATTTCTCTCATACATATCGGCACACACACAATAACCCCCCCCATCCAAACACACACACTTGGCATCTGCAGGATTCAAACCACTACCTAACTATGTTATGTCACTTGAGACGGATGCATTAGCAGAGCGCGCTATTCGCATTACTGGGAGGCTTCCCTTCTCCTGCTGTACTTCTAGGGTGCTGACATCATCTGTGTTAAGAAAGGGGCGTGTGCATCCTGTAGTGTGTTCTCCCAGTTGCCAAACGGAACATTTCCCTCTCACAGCCTTTCACACACACAAAGCCCACTCACCCACACACATACACACACACTGAGCATTTGCAGGATTTGAACCCCTACTTAACTATATTATGTCACTTGAGGGTGACGCATTAGCAGAGCGCACTATCTGAATTACTGCACATCTGTTCTGCACCTGTAGTATTTCTAGGGTGCTGACATCTTCATTTCCACAGAGGTTTGTAGATGTCGTACTACCTGTCAGGTGGGGGATAGCATGTATATGCATTTGCAGCCACCTACATCAGGGTCAGATGTGCACATCGCACTGGCAGGTTATGTCCTATACCATGCTTTGGGACCACAGGACCTGTAACACATAACACAACCAGTCCAGCACACCACACCCACATCCAGGACTCACACCTAGCTTCCCTGGGAACAGTGCCAGGATATGCAGGTATTCACATACACCATTCCAGTTGTTAACATCAGGTACAGGCATATTGTGTGTGAGAACTACTCAGGCCTCTACCACTTTACCCTACCGCCACTACAATTTGTGGGTCCATGTGCTATGGCAGAACCACACACCACAGCCACATGGGTTAATACATATTGCACCTGTCCATCTGCAACGGGTACTCACTGTTCCACACCAGAGGTAGACCACCATTGTTGATACCTGCCCATGTACACCTTTCCTGGACATCCATATCCCATCTCCACCCCCAGGCAAGGTTGTCACTGCACACAAACTGTGTTTAGCACAAGCAGACTCTACACTTGTGTAGACTGGGGTGGATGACTTCAGAGGACCCATGCTTGAGGACTATACTGGCCACTCAGCATAATCCTTGACACTTGCATCCTATGAGCATGTGTACAGTTTGCATTGGTCATGCTATCCCACATATACCCATGACTGCTCCACAACAAGACGCCTGTCAGCTGTACACCGCCATATATGCCGCTCTACAGACAGAGTGACCTACTACATTGCAGAGCTGTAGCCCACAGAGGGAGGACATCTGTGGACGTTTCCAGCACGGCACTTCATTCACACATACTCATTACAACACAGTGTTGACAGTGGAATCGTCCAGAGAATGCAGGTAGGGCTCAGTCTGTTATTGATGGACACCTACTGTCAGAGATCCTCAGCAACCCTCTCACAGCACACACCGACAACATGGCTGTGGCTTAGCACATTCAATCCCTGAGACCTCCACGGTGCCCCTGCTTGACAGAGGCACAGCTCACTAGCCTCACATGTTGCCTTCTGTGACATACTGTACAGTGGCACGGTAGCCTACTATCCTGGGGATGCAGTTGCCAAGCACACTCTGGCTGAGCTGCCATTCCCTGGGGCAAGAAGCCTAGTATTGACCTCTACATCCATATGTTCAATTGTCAGATGCACAATATTTGTAGTGCTGTTCTACTGTTTGCAGGTCTTTATTGCCATAGCCTTCCCTGTTCCTATGACCAACTTGTGTATCTGTGGCAGATGTTTGCATATGACGGCGGTCCACTATATCACATATGTCTCTGTGGTCATTTACTGTGTGCACTGGGCTGATTGCTGTGTTGTGGTTGGTTCCTGGACTGACACGTACAAATACCAGATATGTGTGGCCAACTGCTACACAGAGATATGGCCTAAGTGTGTGAGCATGCCCAGTTTAGCCTTTCCATGTCATGTTGTCTGACATATGCCTCATTTATCAAAGTGTGCGAGCATGCCCAGTGTGAGCTTTCCATATGTTGTAACACATATTTGGGTGTGTGTGACCTTCATCATTATCACACGTTTATGATTGTGTGCTGGGTGTCATGTTGTGTACTAACTGGCCAACTGCTTCATGTCTGCCACAACAGGGATTATACTGTGCCTGCAGGAATTGCATGGGATACTTTGCAGACAGTTCTCAACATACTTTCATAATGACCTAACACTGTAGTATAGTGTACTGGTTCGGTATTTCACTGTAGTGGACAGTATCCTGGGCTTTAGTCCTATCACTGCTTGACATCTTCATAGTGAGCACGACAGACTGTGTAGGGGCCAGTTGTGCACATATGACCATGTTGCAATATGTTCAGATATGGACTACCTACACCAGGCTCGCCCAACATTGCTAGTGTATTCCACAACATGGGTGGGCATTGGCAAACACTAGCGATGTTCTGTAGGCCATTGCTGATGGTAGTCACAGGGTGTGTTTGTCCTTTGACACACATTGTAACTGGGGTTTGCCATTACATATGTCATGGTTGGTATACTGTGCCTCTGCCTACCTCTGACATAACAGTGATACCCAGGGTAGCCTGCCATCTCCCATACACTCATCAGGATGCCTCTTGAGGGGTGTCGATATGTGGCACTCTGGCTGCCCTGTATCTGGAGTTTACTGCAGTGTGGGGGTGCCTTCTGTGTTATGGATCATTCTGTACAGCTTGTCCTATGTATGTCAGTGCTGGGGTTCAGGTCCCTCATGTGCATAGCTCACTGCCATTCAGATTGTACAAGGTGCAACATGTTCATTCATTCCAGGTTGGACATGGCATCATGAATCAGGCACAGCTTTCCTGTAGCCAGGAAGGATGGACGTGTGTGGGGCTGCAGTTTGTTTACTCAGGCAACACATGGCATCTGTTCAGGCTCTTTGCTACCCCTGGTGGGTACTGTTGTGGACTTTACAGTCGTTGGAGGTGTCTGCTGCGTATATCCCACAAGGGCTATTGTAATCGGTTGTGATGCTGATGGAGGATGGCTGCAGAGCCAGAGTGGTTTCCCTCATCTACATCTGCCAGCCTTCATGTTTGGGTGGGTATATGGTACATGTTTCTGCGAACACTACAGACACATGTTTGTCCAGTGCAGGTTATTTATCACCTTTGTACCCAGGTCTCACATTACATGTTAGGTGCCTCATGGGTTAACACCTGCGTGGTATTTTGTGGGCACTTACTGTATATCCACAGTGGTTGTCTATGCACATTTCTGCGATTAGCTTGCTGACTTGGCTATGGCTACAGTTGTTTGTTTGTGGGTGGCCCTTTTGTGGGTTTCTTGTGTCAGCTGTGGGTCGGATACGGTGGGCTGTTTGTACTCCTCTGCATACATGCTCAGTCACAGTCCTTCCATGTTGGCCTATACCTATGGGACATGTATACAGAATGGGGGTGGGGGGGACGAGACCAGGTCTTTTGGGATGCCACTCATATCCACTTTGTAGTCTGGCATGGATGCAGCATGTCTGACCATGTCAGTTCTATCCTTGGTCTGCTTTGCAACCCCTCTACTGACATAGGGGTGTATATTTAAGCTGGTGAACATATCCATACTGAACACATACGGTATGGTCTAGAAGCATGTGCACGGTCCAGCTACGCTGTGTGGACCACATAGCCCTCATCACTGACCTTAATGACTGCTTCAAATGGGTCAGACATGTTTAGGGGCCAGTTCTGCAGTTACAACAGCCACAGTGTGTCGGGTCCGCATCAGTAGGTCCACATTAGCCTTCTGTCTGCGGTACATACTGATCCTTTCCATAGCTGTACAGAACAAGCTTGTCAGGATCCTGGGGTGTTACAACCCCTTTGTTGTGATGGACCACTGTTGTTGTACACTGCTCTTTGGGTACATACCCTGTGGTAAGGCTGACATTGGCCAGTAGTGTGATTTTGCATTCCATTACTCTTGGGGTCCATGTTGGCCTCAGCACAGGACACCGTCACATACCTTTGCTGCTGTGTGTTCTGCTTTGCAGATGATGGCTGTTACCTCAGCATCTGCAATGTCAGGGGACCATCTGCTGGGATAGGTATTTTGCACTCGGGGGGGGGGGGTTTGCACTGCACCTGACAGGTTGTATGTTAGCAATATGTGTGTGTGTTTGTATCTTGTTTGTAATATCTGTGTGATTCGGAGCATATCTGTGGATGCCCAGCATGGTTCCTACCATCAGTTGGGTAAGCCTTGTGATTATTCTTAGTGTTCTGTACGTGTTGTATCTTCATAGGTTCATGGGTTCATAGTAGGCTAGACACCATAGGCCATTGGTAAGCCTAGCTAGAGTGTGTGTGTCTTTCGCCACCCCTTGCTATGTTTCATTATGGCCATTTATGAGGTTCTTCACTGTGCCTCTGTCTGGTCGTGACACAGTAGGGACCCCCAGTATACATGTACGGTCATCCATCCACTTGGCAATATTCCTGTTGAGGGGTGTCAGTGAGGGGCTCTGCCTACCATGGATTGGGATCCTGTTTCTGGGTGTGGGGGGCCTATGGGTTATGTATCTGTCCCTCCAGCACATCTTATTTCATTATGTGTTGAGGTTGACATCTGTGACTCTCACAGCTCCAATGGCTTTGATTTCCTGTGGTGTAGCATGTCTATTACTCCTGTGTTGGACATGGCCTGGTACAATGGACATACAATGCCTCTGTGTAGCAGTGTGTGGCTGCAGTCAGCTGGGGTGTCTACAGCCAGGCAGCATATGACATATATTCCGCACACTTTATCCTGTTGGTGGGGTGACTATGAGGTCTTCCCAACCGCTGCAGGTGTCAATGTATGGTACATCCCATATGAGTCATTGTACTAGATTGTGGGTCTGATAAGGGACAGTACAGCAGCACAGTGACCCCTGTTGATGTTGGTGTGAATCCTTTCATGATACGGTGTCCAGTATCAACAGTCTTCATAGCCACATTGGCATTGTGGCTGTCACATGACAGATTAATGTCGACCTGTGTCCCTAGGTCCCTGATGACTCCTTGCATACATAATGGTTTGACACATATGTGGTACTTTGTGTACCTTGTCTGGTATTTGTGGGACATCCATACTGTCCAGTGTCTTCGGATGTCTGGCTGGGGTTCTTGTGTGTGAGAGTGTGGTCTGTCGCATGCTACAGACTGTACAGCAGTTTTGACTACAGTTATGTGCACATGGGTGGTGTCCGCTGCTTTGTGCATTGTCAGTTACCTGGCTATATGGGTGTCTGTGCTGCATATGGATACTCCCTCCTTTGATGTCTTGGTGCAGGTGTTGGGGCCATAACACATGGTATGTGGTATAACCTAGTAGTGCTGGTGTGGTATCACTAGGCCTGCAGCAGGCTTCTGTCACTGGACAGACATCAATGTTCTCCATAATGGAGGTGCCTCAGGGGCATGCATATTGCAGTTTACACATCTGGCATTGGGCAGCATTACCCTTATGTTTCCTACCACTTATGTTTTCCAGAGTAAAGGGTAGTCTTTGGCCTTGCCTACATAACGGCTCTATGGAGGCGGCAATGGCCTTATCCAGTATCCAGACGCCCAGGGTAACAGGTGCAGGCCATCCCTGGAACAGCAGCATGGCTTGTCATGCTTGACATCTCCAGCGGACACACATTACACCCTTCTTGGACTGACAGCTGTAACTGTGCCAGCTGTTAAACATGAGCATTCTGTGTTTGTACTGTGGCATCATTCTTGGTGAGGGTTGGATGCTGCACACAGCCAGTGTCATCCCCCTGGGGTACATACTGAGGGACCATACATGTCTCATTTGTTGTTAACCAGGGAGGTACATCTCAGGTAATTCACCCCAGCATGGACATTAAGTGCATCATATTCCTGCTTGCTTTGGGGTGACTCATGCACTTGTGTTACATGGCATTTTGTGGCTACCTACAAGCAGCTTACTCTACCCTTCCTTGTTCAGTCTGATGAGTGGGACAGCTGTGTTTCTGCCTATACAGACACCTATTACGACTGTATCAGGCATTTGTTTCTCCTTCGGCCTGTGACTGTTTGGCACACCAGCTTTATGCATCATTCATTGCATGTGCTATGTTTGAAGGTTGTGGTTGCTTGTGATCTACTTTGGAGGCATCTGTTGGTGTGGTGTGTTTGTAATTGCGGCCTCCGGGCATATTTGTCTGTGTTTATGTGTTTGGTTTACAGTTGGGGTAGGTCTATGTGGGACTGGGTTCGTGGTGTATGTGGTTACCTTCTCCTCCTGACTACTGTTGACAGTACTGGCTTGTTGGAGCTCAACCTCTGCTTTGGATACATGGATGCATCTATCACATATGTCGGTATTTATTTGGGGGTGTTGTGGTTGTCTGTGTACTTGGGACAGGCGTCACATTGCCTCTGGATTCATAGGTTATACTTGTTGTGGCTGGACTTAGTGGATTGTATGTGTGGACATATGTTGTTGCCATACTACTGGTCAGTGATTACTTCCCTTTTTTTGTTTGCTCTATCATGTGGTATCTTCCTCATTCTCTTGCATGGTTTGGTAATGGCTGGAGCCCAGCATGCCAGATGTCTGCGTGTATGGCATTGTGTGTTGTTGTTATTTGTGATTGCATACTCCAAGCATTCCTGGCTGTGTTCATGGAATGCCTGTATAACATGTTCTGTGGTGTGTCCCATGTTCTGCACTTGCACAGGGCCTTTTCTGGATTCAACATCGGTTTTGTGGGCTGCGTCCTATACTTTACACATGTTTTGCACTGTGGTATTCTGGCCAGGGACTGGGGTCGGGTATGTATTTCCAGTGTGCTTACTCTATGGTCTTGTCTTACCAGTGAGGGGTACACTTCTCATCTTGCCATTCAGTACACATGTTGCTGATTATCACATCCAGTATGCTTACCCCTCTTGTGGGGGTAGTACATTGTTCCTGGGCAGTTTGGTTTATGGCATCTGGGTAACTTTCCCCTACTGTGTTGGTGCTAGTATGATGCTAACGGTGTTTGTCTGGGTATTTTCAGTCGAGCAATATAATGTGGTTTGGGGGGCTTGATATATTCATGTATTCCGACATAGGCCAGGTGATGTTCCTGGTATTAGGACAGTGGTCTGCAGCAGGCTATCTACTGTGAGGCAGTTTTAGCCATTGGTATTTGACCATGGCTATTCCATGCTGCTTCTTGTTGTGGTACCAACATGGGGTGTGGTTATCCTTGCCATTTCTTGCTAGTCACCCACCTTTTGTAGCTTGTTCCATGTTTTGCGGCTGTACAGCACAGTATGAGGTGTGACCTGGTAGTGCTAGGGTGCTGCTGTGAGCCTTGCCCAGTTCTCTATTACAGGACTGGTATCTACATTCTCCTTACTGTGTGCATTTACACTGCACACATCTTGCTGTTTGTACATCTGTCATGGGGTAGTGTTACATCTAGGTTCCTATCCTTTGTAGAACCTATGAGGTTGGGTGTGTGTTTTATGACTTACCTATTCAGGGCATGTTGTGGGTACTGACAGCCTTTGCCAGTATCCATGGGGCATGGCATGCTAGGTGCATGCCACTCCTAGCAGGTGGTGCATCATGTCGGACTCGTCGCATATCTTCCCAGCCTGTGACACATTGGCTCCCTTTGACTGACTGCATTACTTCAGCCGATTATTGTACTTGATCTTCTTGTCTACATAGTGTGGCATCATGCTTGGTGGGGTGAGATGTTAGGCAGGGTCTTCATGTTTGCATATACTAGATGTTGTTACATTGCTTGACACATGGCAATCATGCCTCAGGTGGTGCTGCAGGGCTGCCTCTGTCGGACGCATACTACACTCCTGTACATGTTTGAGAGCAGGTTGTGTCATGTTAGGCATCCCTGTTACTATATGAGTGAGTCAGAGGGGTATCATTCCCAGGGTTCCTACTGTGCCAGTGTATGTGCTATGCTGCCTCTTTGCCAAGGCCAGGGCATACTGGGCATGCCTCCTTCTGCCTACTGGGGTAGGCTCAGGTTGTTCCTCCTCCGAGTCACGCCTGCCTGTGATGGCCTTGGCAATGGTGGGGCTGTTTGGCCCGGCCCTATGCTGGTCCTGCTGCAGCTGTTTTCGCAAGATCATATTATGTAGCATAGCACATACCATGACGATTTGGGTACATGTAGTTGGTGTGTACTGCAAGGCTCCACCAGATGTGTCCAGACACCGAACCGTGACTTGAGCAGCCCAAACACACGCCTATCACATTACGGTTTGTGCGCAGTGCCTCATTATAGCGCTCCTGTACAGGTGTGTGTGCGCTTC